>NC_088300.1:46586986-46886986 GCF_032854445.1 Liolophura sinensis
AAACAGTATGGTAGAAGACATTGAGAAAAAGAAAGCCAAAGATTCAAATTAAGAACCTACGTAGTCCTACTATTATTGGCTTAAAAACAGTGGACATGTTCCTAGTGATCTATAAGAAAATTGCATGCTATTTTAAAGTCAGTAAGAACCAGAAAGTGTCTGTAGGTAATCCAGTGTGGTGCCACTAGCCTGCCAGTGTGACTATAGAGTGATTGTAGGTCATTGAAACCATGCTTCACTTAGCTGGCTACCTTATCCATAAGTCATAGCACCATTTCTACACCCTACATCAAGTGATCAGTACGAATATTGCACATCAGTATGAAAACAGCACATTATTTTATAGCCATTATGAACCTAAGGCAATTGGTACAGTAACAGGTAGGATAGAAGTTCCTCTCTACACAAACCAGTGATGTATATGTGGCATGATTGTAAGAGCCCAGGGGAAACCCCACGACCATCTGGCAGACCATCTTATCCATAGGCCATAGCAATATGTCTATACGCTCAGCTGATAAAGGCAAAATGAAGAGTAGTGGAAACATCTGATATCTAATGTATTTGGGCACAAATTGTTCAGGTGAACAGTTTTTCTTGTCTTCCTTTCCGCAAGCTGATGCATAAATCTTGGGTCATACGTCCCTCCCTAGGTTGGGTGATCTTACCGTCTTAGCCTGTTGCAACTCTGCAGGGTCACTGGCCTTCACTGCTGCCTCCAGCCTGTGTACAGCACCCTCTACCTTCTTGTAGATCCTCTCATACATGGCTTTCTTGTCAGGGTCAGTCTCTGCCAATAGCTTCTCTCTAAATGGCTGTAACACAACCAGAAATATAAGAGTTTCATACAAAATGGAAATCTACAATGTTTTCATTACAAGCATTGTAGAGCAGATCAGTCAAAACATGATACATCTAAAATTCCGTTAATTTTAGTGACCTGATTGAAAAATAAGGCTTTTGCCTTTTTTTACTGAATAAATGAATAATGTAGATTTAAACTGTAATTCAAGTATGAATTTGTTTATAGGATTTGTTTATGGGTACAGTGAATATTTTCCAAACACTCTTTTACTGCAAATTCTCAACAGTGAATGCTGGATTACCCAAACACGCGCAACAGCAAACAGCTTACCTTAGCTGCCTCTTTTGTATCCTCTAACACCTGTTTCAATGACAGTTCTTTCTCTTTGTATTTCTCCAGTAAATAATTTTGACGAGCTCGTCTTATAATCTAAAATTGGGAATAGACCAATGAGGAATGAATGTTATCTCACGTATGTGTATAAGACATATACTTATGAGAATTACAACGGCCACATAGTGCATAGGGTCCCCCACCCCATCACCCCACATGCATGTTTCCTCCCACTGTAAAGCAGGCCACTGCCATATATGTGAAATGCATGTATTCTTGAGGATTAAAACAAAATCAAATAAATAAATATATAAATGGCCATACATTCTACACTCTTTACTATCTGTAACATTTATTTTATAATACCTGTATTATGTTTTTATACACAATGATATGCATGTTTCCAGGTACGTACATGTAGTTCAATCAAGTCATAAAACAAAACAGATTTCAACCCTGAACATGCATGTATATCAATGAATATGCATGGATATCAATGAATATGCATGGATATCAATGAAAATGCATGGATATCAGGAACATGCTCAAATATCAATAACAAATATCTTCTATGTGTAAATTTCTCTACTTACAGACAGTAATGCTCGGACCAGATCTGATACTATTCCATTTTATTGAATTCAGCACAACAAAATGAATTATAGCTCTTGTCAGCTGTCCGAAGATTATGTATAAACGCTTGTCCATTACGGTTTTTTGGATGATGGTTCCAGGTCGTCCCAGCCATAGAATTGACCAGCACCATCCATATATGAAGTGAAAACTTCTTGAGTACGGTATGCATGATGTTAAACACCAGTCAAATATACCAATAAACAATGAAGTATTGAAGCAAAAAAACTGCCAGTCATATAATATTCCATGACAATGTGATGTGGTATTAAACCATGATCACTGATGACACCTCATACTGGCCTGGGATAGCTGCGGGTTTTCCTACCATAATGGTGGCTGTTGCTGTATAAATGAAAATGGCGTAAAACACCAATCAAATAAATAAATAAATCACAATCATTCATTCCATGGCAATGTACTGTTCTTTTCATACAAAAAAACCCCCAGATCTTCATGTCTGCAGATTGTTGCACTGAAGCACAGTAGTCTGAGTCAACATAAAGTCCTTTGATATATATTTATTTATTAATTTGATTGGTGTTTTTACGAAGTACTCAAGAATATTCACTTATACTACAGAGGCCAGCATGATGGTGGAAGAAAACTGGCAGTACCCAGGGGAAACTGACAACCATCCACAGGTTGGTGGCAGACCTTCTCACATGTGGCCAGAGAGTGGAGTTCTTTGATCATGCGTATAGATGCACCTTGAGACAAACACACAGCCTGGTACCTGACATTTGACATTCAAAATACCAGTACACGTACAACATTCAAATGATGATATTTAGTTGAAGTCTAATGGCTTTATGGTTTGCATCGTATTAGAACTCGCTTACTGTGTATACTAGGAAGGCATCTTACTGAGGTGGATGTACCAAATCAAGACAGATGTTTTTCACACTTTAAACTTTATTGTGACCACATGCACTGTCCAATGCCCAGAAAAAACCCTGACCTTGTCATCAATATCTGTAATGTTCATGCAGTAGAACACCTCGTAGTTAAAGTAGTCTCTCATCACCCGCCGCAAAATATCAAAGGAAATGTATGACCTGAAAGAATACACATCAGGGTCTTTCATTATATATGCAGGGGTGGGGAAAAAATTTTAAAGAAAATATGAAATGTACTTGCACTTTACAGAATACAAAATACAATATAGCCAACTAAAATATTTAATAACTGGTAACCACAAACTTGCATGAAGAATAAGAACTGTAATATGGACATTTAAAGATGTAAATATATTTCGTTATCTATAACTACAAAAGTGTAAAAAAAAACTTATGAATATTGTCAAAGTGTAACTTGGAGCTATGCTTACCTGGCATGCCCCATGTGGGACTGGTCATACACAGTTGGCCCACAGCCATACCAGGTGACAACACGCCCAGTCTGGGGTACAAACACCTCCTGAAAATAACAATTGCCATATGTCAGATGGGTACAGAAAAGATATGTGACATAATAACAGGAATGGTGGAATTACAAGTAGATGTAGGTATCCTACGCCCCACAGCCTCAATGAGGTGGAATTATGTGTAGATGTAGGTATCCTACACCTCACAGCCTCGATGAGGTGGAATTATGTCTAGATACAGGTATCCCATACCTCACAGCCTCAATGAGGTGGAATTACATGTAGATGTAGGTATCCTACACCTCACAGCCTCAATGAGGTGGAATTATGTGTAGATATAGGTACGCTACACCTCACAACCTCAATGAAGTGGAATTACAAGTAGATATAGGTATCCTACACCTGACAGCCTCAACAAGGTGGAATTATGTCTAGATACAGGTATCCCATACCTCACAGCCTCAATGAGGTGGAATTACATGTAGATGTAGGTATCCTACACCTCACAGCCTCAATGAGGTGGAATTATGTGTAGATATAGGTACGCTACACCTCACAACCTCAATGAAGTGGAATTACAAGTAGATATAGGTATCCTACACCCCACAGCCTCAATGAGGTGGAATTACTTGTAGATATAGGTATCCTACACCCCACAGCCTCAATGAGGTGGAATTACATGTAGATGTAGGTATCCTACACCTCACAGCCTCAATGAGGTGGAATTATGTGTAGATATAGGTATCCTACACCTCACAGCCTCAATGAGGTGGAATTATGTGTAGATATAGGTACGCTACACCTCACAACCTCAATGAAGTGGAATTACAAGTAGATATAGGTATCCTACACCCCACAGCCTCAATGAGGTGGAATTACTTGTAGATATAGGTATCCTACACCTCACAGCCTCAGTGAGGTGGAATTACATGTAGATGTATAGGGATTATGCATCTCACAACCTCAACGAGGTTGGATTACCCACATGGCTCCTAACACCTCATCACATCAAAACATATAGCTATCTTGCGCCTCAACAAGATGAGCTTACAGATATCTTGTACCCAATTCAAAGCCTCACAAACTCTCACTCTCTGGAGGGTTGTGTTACTCTACATCAGTACACTTCACAGTCATAGGGGGTACAAAATGTAGTGTTACAGATACTGGTATCTGGTAGTCTTATAGACATCAGTACCCTACACTTCACAGTCTCAGGGAAGTACAAACTGTAGTGTTACAGATACTGGTATCTGGTAGTCTTATAGACATCAGTACCCTACACTCCACAGTCTCAGCAAGGTACAAAATGTAGTGTAACAGATGCTGGTATCTGGTAGTGTTATAGACATCAGTACCCTACACTCCACAGTCTCAGCAAGGTACAAACTGTAGTGTTACAGATACTGGTATCTGGTAGTCTTACAGACATCAGTACCCTACACTCCACAGTCTCAGGGCTGTACAAAATGTAGTGTTACAGATGCTGGTATCTGGTAGTGTTATAGACATCAGTACCCTACACTCCACAGTCTCAGGGAGGTACAAACTGTAGTGTTACGGATACTGGTATCTGGTAGTCTTATAGACATCAGTACCCTACACTCCACAGTCTCAGCAAGGTACAAAATGTAGTGTAACAGATGCTGGTATCTGGTAGTCTTATAGACATCAGTACCCTACACTTCAGTCTCAGGGAGGTACAAAATGTAGTGTAACAGATGCTGGTATCTGGTAGTGTTATAGACATCAGTACCCTACACTCCACAGTCTCAGGGAGGTACAAAATGTAGTGTTACAGATACTGGTATCTGATAGTGTTATAGACATCAGTACCCTACACTCCACAGTCTCAGGGAGGTACAAACTGTAGTGTTACAGATGCTGGTATCTGGTAGTCTTATAGACATCAGTACCCTACACTTCACAGTCTCAGGGAGGTACAAAATGTAGTGTAACAGATGCTGGTGTCTGGTAGTCTTATAGACATCAGTACCCTACACTCCACAGTCTCAGCAAGGTACAAAATGTAGTGTAACAGATGCTGGTATCTGGTAGTCTTATAGACATCAGTACCCTACACTTCAGTCTCAGGGAGGTACAAAATGTAGTGTTACAGATACTGGTATCTGATAGTGTTATAGACATCAGTACCCTACACTTCACAGTCTCAGGGAGGTACAAAATGTAATGTAACAGATACTGGTATCTGGTAGTCTTATAGACATCAGTACCCTACACTCCACAGTCTCAGCAAGGTACAAAATGTAGTGTAACAGATGCTGGTATCTGGTAGTCTTATAGACATCAGTACCCTACATTTCACAGTCTCAGGGAAATACAAAATGTAGTGTTATAGATACTGGTATCTGGTAGTGTTATAGACATCAGTACTCTACACTCCACAGTCTCAGCAAGGTACAAAATGCAGTGTAACAGATGCTGGTGTCTGGTAGTGTTACAGACATCAGTACCCTACACTCCACAGTCTCAGCAAGGTACAAAATGTAGTGTAACAGATGCTGGTATCTGATAGTGTTATAGACATCAGAACCCTACATTTCACAGTCTCAGCAAGGTACAAAATGTAGTGTTACAGACGCTGGTATCTGGTAGTGTTATAGACATCAGTACCCTACACTCCACAGTCTCAGGGAGGTACAAATTGTAGTGTAACAGATGCTGGTGTCTGGTAGTGTTACAGACATCAGTACCCTACACTCCACAGTCTCAGGGAGGTACAAA
This sequence comes from Liolophura sinensis, assembly GCF_032854445.1. Classification (NCBI taxonomy): domain Eukaryota; kingdom Metazoa; phylum Mollusca; class Polyplacophora; order Chitonida; family Chitonidae; genus Liolophura; species Liolophura sinensis. The sequence continues at coordinate 46,592,869 of NC_088300.1, forward strand.
CTGTAGTGTAACAGATGCTGGTATCTGATAGTGTTATAGACATCAGAACCCTACATTTCACAGTCTCAGCAAGGTACAAAATGTAGTGTTACAGACGCTGGTATCTGGTAGTGTTATAGACATCAGTACCCTACACTCCACAGTCTCAGGGAGGTACAAATTGTAGTGTAACAGATGCTGGTGTCTGGTAGTGTTACAGACATCAGTACCCTACACTCCACAGTCTCAGGGAGGTACAAACTGTAGTGTTACAGATACTGGTATCTGGTAGTCTTATAGACATCAGTACCCTACACTCCACAGTCTCAGCAAGGTACAAAATGTAGTGTTACAGATGCTGGTATCTGGTAGTGTTATAGACATCAGTACCCTACACTTCACAGTCTCAGAGAGGTACAAACTGTAGTGTTACAGATACTGGTATCTGGTAGTCTTATAGACATCAGTACCCTACACTCCACAGTCTCAGGGAGGTACAAAATGTAGTGTTACAGATGCTGGTATCTGGTAGTGTTATAGACATCAGTACTCTACACTCCACAGTCTCAGGGAGGTACAAAATGTAGTGTAACAGATGCTGGTATCTGGTAGTGTTATAGACATCAGTACCCTACACTTCACATTCTCAGGGAGGTACAAAATGTAGTGTTACATATACTGGTATCTGGTAGTCTTATAGACATCAGTACCCTACACTCCACAGTCTCAGGGAGGTACAAAATGTAGTGTTACAGATGCTGGTATCTGGTAGTGTTATAGACATCAGTACCCTACACTTCACAGTCTCAGGGAGGTACAAAATGTAGTGTAACAGATGCTGGTGTCTGGTAGTGTTATAGACATCAGTACCCTACACTCCACAGTCTCAGCAAGGTACAAAATGTAGTGTAACAGATGCTGGTATCTGGTAGTTTTATAGACATCAGTACCCTACGCTCCACAGTCTCAGGGAGGTACAAAATGTAGTGTTACAGATACTGGTATCTGGTAGTGTTATAGACATCAGTACCCTACACTCCACAGTCTCAGCAAGGTACAAAATGTAGTGTAACAGATGCTGTTATCTGGTAGTCTTATAGACATCAGTACCCTACATTCAACAGTCTCAGGGAAATACAAAATGTAGTGTAACAGATACTGGTATCTGGTAGTGTTATAGACATCAGTACCCTACACTCCACAGTCTCAGGGAGGTACAAAATGTAGTGTAACAGATGCTGGTGTCTGGTAGTGTTATAGACATCAGTACCCTACACCTCACAGTCTCAGCAAGGTACAAAATGTAGTGTAACAGATGCTGGTATCTGGTAGTGTTATAGACATCAGAACCCTACATTTCACAGTCTCAGGGAGGTACAAAATGTAGTGTTACAGATACTGGTATCTGGTAGTGTTACAGACATCAGTACCCTACACTTCACAGTCTCAGGGAGGTACAAAATGTAGTGTAACAAACACTGGCATCCGGTAGTGTTACAGACATCAGTACCCTACATTCCACAGTCTCAGGGAGGTACAAAATGTAGTGTAACAGGCACTGGCATCTGCTAGTGTTACAGACATCAGTACCCAACATTCCACAGTCTCAGGGAGGTAAAAATGTTGTGTAACAGACATTGGTACCTAACATTGCTATGGACGTCTTAGTGATGATGTGTTTATCGCATATATTCCATAGTATCCTTCATATCTCAGCTTCAGGGAGGTGAAGTATTCTTGACAAAGATATACATCATCCAATAAATACGGGAATAAATAAATAAACATTGTCAAGTTCAGCCAGATTACACAACAGCCCCTGGACACCATATCTCCTTAATGATACAAGCGCAGATACTGTCGTCAGCTATATAAATGTGTACGGAAGCGGGTTTAGATACGGCAGTGCATGAAAATCAAGCATATTAAAGTATTCATGTCAACTAACTGTCAGATTTATTACTTCTTTATATCAAATCAACTTTTATCCTGTAATCTCCTAAGAATGATAAGTTTTTCATGTGCTAGTCTCTGTAGTGTGGCTTACAGGGAAGCCATTCAGTGGAATGAGAGTGAAGTGGTGCGGACATAACCTGGGCTCTCTGCCAACACGCAACAGAGCAAAAAGTCCAATGTCAAGACAAGATACATACATGGAAGTGTACATATCTTAAACCAATAATTCGGTGAGTTCGAAAAACAGAGCTCAGGTTTCGCAAAGGTTCTTTAGCGTCATTTTGTTTTATGATTAGGTTTTATACTGTGTTTTTTTGGGGGGGTTTGTGTGTGTGTTTGTGAAATGACGAGTAAACCTGCTTTTAAAAGCAGCACATATTTCTTATATGTAACACTCAAGTACAATCAAGGTTATCTCCCCTGAACTGTAAAATTATAATCTGGGCAGTTAGAGGATTCACACCTTGCCATGAACTGTGCATCTGGCAGAGTAACTTCTGGTAAGTAATCAGCTGTAAACTCTCCTGTCAATACCTATCAACATCAATATGGACAACCTCACTTTAATTATTTCTCTATGTGATTTGCATTTAATGTTGTAAACAAAATGTTTGCTTATCCTGCACATCCATGGCTCCTGCAAGAAAACTACTGCCCTTTGCCTGCTTGTGGTAGTGGCTCCTACCAAGCCAGCCACACTAGCAAGAGCTGGATCCAATCGGCTGTGTGTAAGGGCGACATAAAAGCACCAGTAAGGGCTCTTTAACATACCTGGTAAATTTAGACAGCTTCAAACTCAGGGGCTTTTTAGCTTGAATGTATACATGTAGCGGTATGGAAAAAGGCTAAATCTCTTTTCGTATACATCTGGTTTTTTTTCCTAACATGAAATCTGAACGAGCACCCAAGAAAAATCACCGACAGAGTTCTTTTTTATAGTGAAAGCTAATGAACTATAGCAACCTGATTATGATAGTGCCAATTTCAATTCATTTTAATGAAGGCCAGCATCGTGTATAAGAAGAAACAATTTCAACACGGATTAGACTCGCACTTTGGCCAACCAGACATTTTGCAGATCATAAGCATCTTGCACATCCTCACGTGTATCAAGAGAAATCACCTACAGACAGATGTAGGTTTGGTGATTACTCCATAAAGGTTTGTGTTTTGGCAGTTGATAATGGAGTTCTATCATTTCGAAATAGGACAGAACTGGCTACACATCAATAAGGAACTTGTAAAATTCTTTTCTGGTTGATGTAGCAAAGCAGTCCAAAGCCACAAACTCTGTTCTTTCCTTTATTAAGTCACAATTATCGGTGTATGTGTGTGTGCTAATAAAATGTCTATGTAGTAAACAAGCGCTGAAAATTCACAGAACAAAACAATATTCTCTACTGTCATTTGGACTTCTTCGTGTAGCTCGTCCTCAAGTCTCCCACTGAACACAGGGCGACAACTAGCAGAATACCAAATTACAATCGCTGGAAAATCAAACTGCAATGGCCATGTCTGCCAAAAGAAACATACAAAACACCATGTAATGTTCGATGGACAAAACACATTCACATCTCAACTGGCAATCAAATCTACACATGCAGACAATGTCAAAGAACGCACAAAAAATTCCACCCGATGGGAAGGGGTCAAACGATATCAGTGTAAGACAAAAAAGAAATGTGGTTCACATCAAAAGAACCCATTCCCAACAGGACTGTGAAAAAAAGACCTGTAAATCCTTTATATGTCTGGTCTTTCTGCCCTTTGAGACAACCAGCAGACTTTCCAGTCATCAGATGTGACACCAAGCCAGATTAGAGCATCTTGATCAGCTTAGTCTAGCTTACATAATCTTTCAATTCCACTGTAGAAATCCCTACTCCATGGCATTCCTAAACATTGCCATGGGTATGCACATGTTTACTTTCTTTTCTTTTTGCTGCTGATTGATTTTTTATGCACTTAATTAATAAAGGATTCAAGTTTACTGCTGGAGGTCACTGAACAGTGGTGCCATACAATCAACTGACAATGTTTCAGACAGAATAGAAAAGCTAGTGAGAGATGGATTTGAACATATACCTGCACTGGTGAGAGGCCACAAGAGTTAAACTAGGCACCTTTTTTTCATTTAGCTAGAAGATACACATGTATGTTAGTAACTTCGTAGCTCAACTTAATTTACATGTATTTGATTGGTGTTTTACACAGAACTCAAGAATATTTCACGTATACGTCGGGCCTGCCTATGTACAACCATAGCAGAAGCCAGCATTATTGTTCTAATGTTTAATGATGTCTCATCAAATCATTACATAAAACTGAAAATGTTTAAGCAAAATCACATTTCTCAGTATTTACCGATAAATTTTAGACCACAAATATCACAATAACATTCTTTTCTTTTGTTGGAACCTAAAAAAAACCTGCTGACTAAAGATAGCTGAAATGCATAGATTACGACAGATTTGATCTTTTAACTGTAATACAAATGAGAAAAAGTTACAGAAGAGACATATAGTTAGCTTGATTTCAGCACTTAGTGACTCATTAAGCTGATATATCTTTCTCCAAGCTGAATTATCATTCAGTTATGCCATACAACCCAGCTGAAGAGCACTGTCCTATTTAACAACAGGAATTAAACTGAAATGTATCTGGCTCATATCCAATAATTCAAACTTTTCCATCGAAAGAAAATCTTATTAAGCAAACCTTTTGAAATGGACCTTGAAAGCAGATACCTACTGCAGACGAATTTCAGACTTAATAAACCACATCTGTCAATACACCGATGACATTTGGCAAAACAGTGGCAACCTGAATGATATTAATTACCACCACAATAATAATAGAACTAATAAATATCACAATAAAATGGTAACTTTTTTTTCCTAAAAAAATTGCCACTGGATACTCTGCAATAGAGAAGTTATTGCAGAAATCTAACATCCACCAATGAGAAAATTGTGTGAATTTGTGATTTCTAGGAAGATGAAGTAACAAGCATGCTCAAGAAAGGCAAAGGACAAAAATGTTCTGAACAGTAAGTTATAATTATTTACAAATTATACAAGATTAATGCCATATTTTTTGTCAAAAATCACATAACTGTAGATACAACAAGCAATTTCAGCAAATTTATATCCCTTGCTAAATTTGTAAATCTTTAACACAGATCTATATTAGAGCAGTAAAATGTCCAGAAATCAATGACCAACGAGAATCATGCAATTCATTAAATATGCAAAACATATGTAAAGACAGACAAATGGACATACAGACAGACAGCCCAAATTAAATACCCTTTACTTTTCATCAAAGCATGGGATAAAAAGATACGTGAACAGTTTACATCAGTTTTTTTTTGGTTTGCCCCCACCCCACGACCCTCACACCCAGTAGCATGGAAATGACACCCCCCCTGATAATACCTTAACATTCTCTGGGATGTCTCATTCCTGGAAGACCCATGTCTATACAAGTGGAATGATGTATTAAAGAGAAAGTATGGCGAGGTAAAGCGAGATGACTAATGGAAAGTGGGTGGGGGGGGCGGGGATGGAAGAGAAGGAGAGCTGAGGGGCAGCTGTGTCGCAGGGCATGCAGCCCAGACAACAGTCTTCCACCACCCCTCCATCTCGCAGTCCGCACGCGGCCGCATGCATAATTTAATATCTACATAAACAGTTAATTACTGGGCCTGGGGCTACACTGCTCCACGAGAACATACGGCTGTCTGATAAACGTGACATTCCTCCATCGACCTTTAAACCAATCAGCAAAGTAATTCTCTGTTCAAACTCGATCACGAAACAAGGCGGCTTTTCCCTCACTAATTAACCCAAGAAAGTTTTCCAAATACACAACTTACTTCCTGGTGTGAACTTCCTGAAGACAAACAAGAAGTCTGATTATGTTAAACCATGTCACCACAATACACAGACACGTTGCCATTGGAAAACTTTTCTTCAGCCATAACAGTCACAGAAATGGACAAACTTTGTTCAGATAATGTGTGTAGTGGAAAAAGACAACAGGCACATGTTGTCTATAATTTCATGATATGTACAACTTGTAATTACCAACACAGGTCATTCATGGCTGACAAAACTACTTAAGGGCTTCTGCTATACATTTCCCTTGCCCCTGATCAATGAGGTCACACGTTCAAGCTCATCTTACAGTTTATCAGCAGTTTCATGCCAGGAATATTTGTCAGGTACATGTACCTGGTGGTTTCCAGGGTGTTTGTTTCCCTCCAGCTTTACCTGGTTTCTTCCACCTACAAACCTGACCTGAGGTGAACAATTCTTCAGCATGAAGCGATCTTGTCACGAAATACTTAAGGGACATTGGCCTATAGCATAAAGTTTAAATTTTAACTATTACTAATACACAAATAGGACGATAAATACATATAGAGTTTTCCAGGTAAACTGTTTTAAAAACATGGTGGTTTTGGATTTGTATGAACATTTTTCTTTAAATTTTGATGGTTTTCATTACCATGTCAAAAACCAATCACTCCAAAATACTCACCACGGTAAGGCTGAAATATTGTTATTGTGGCATAAATCCATAACCATTCATTCATTCATTCTTCAGTGCGCATACATGTATGTACCAATCAAATTCTTGCCATATAAGAAAGTAAGAATGTCACTGATGGAACAACTCTGTCAGGCACACACACATGAGGTATTCAGTATTTTGTTATTCAGTCATTTCACCTTCCTTGTTCAGTAGTTTTAACTGATTTTATAAACAGGCCCATCTATTTCACTTGATTTTGGAAGTTCTCATTAGCACATCAAAAATCATTCATGGCTTCCTGGCTTAAACATGTTCTCATCATGATACGGGCGACAAATTGCCAAGGTGGGGATATGCCAAAACGGTTCACTCAGCCAAGGTGGGGATATGCCAAAACGGTTCACTCAGCCAAGGTGGGGATATGCCAAAACGGTTCACTCAGCCAAGGTGGGGATATGCCAAAACGGTTCACTCAGCCAAGGTGGGGATATGCCAAAACTGTTCACTCAGCCAAGGTGGGGATATGCCAAAATGGTCCACTCATTTCTTGTTCAATAGCATCATTGAAGTATGTATGTGTACAAACAAATGAGTTGGCACAACAGTTTAGAGTGTCTCATTAGAGACCAATACCTGGTAAAGAGTGAACCTGGTTGTCTGTAGAAAATCTAGTCTGCCATTTGTCGAGATTTGACAGCAGAATCCGTACAATAACCGCTTCACTGTCCCTCTACAGTGCTTACATGGACAATGTATTAAAGTGAAGTTTTATCATTTTCCTGAGCAGGTCACAAAAAACACAAACTGGAAAAAAAGCTATGCAAATTTCACCTTCAGGTCACAGAATGGTTTGTTTCTTTTTATTTTCCCTTAGCTATGATACAAGTCCAGTATTTGCTTGATTTATCTACTGTACACAGCTGCATGTGTCATCATCCATATTAAAAAAGAGAACAACAACGAAGAGGAACAGCAATAAGACAGATAAGATGTGATTGATAAATCTAACCATTGATGAGGTAAGGGGAACACTTTGATCTTGTTCTAACAGCAGGCCGATGGCTTCCCTTTAATACAGTCACCAGAGCTGATGCATAACTTCAATATTAATATGCAACATGACACCCATTATAGGCCTGCAGCTCATTTTTTCCTCCTTCTTATTGCCTGCTAATGAGTCTCCAGTGATGAACAGCCAAGGATCAGGCTGTGCGCCTCTCTAAGTTTTCACTTTGTTGGCAGGCATTAAACTTCCAGCGGGTTGTTGCATATTCACACTGCCCAAACAGGAAGGCATAAGTGGGAAGGTCTGCCAGCAACCTGCAGATGGTCGTAGGTTTCCCCCGGGCTTTGCCCGGTTTCCTCCCACCACAATGCTGGCTGCCGTCAAATAAGTCAAATATTCTTGAGTACAGTGTAAAGCACCAATCAAATAAATAAATAAATAAATCAAACAGGACAGTGTGAGGAGAAACTTCCAGCACCATCTAAGGGTCACTGGGTAAATGACACAAAATTTCCACCACATCTGAGGGACACTGGGTAAAGTGGGGGGGGGGGGGGGGGGTACATGATAGCAAACTTTCAGCATCATCACAGGGAAACTGGGTGAACGGGGGATATGATACCAAACTTCCAGCATCATCTGAAGGTCACTGTGTAAGAGGCGGACATGATAACAAACTTCCAGCATCATCCGAAGGAAACTGGGTAAGGCTGGGGTAGGATACCAAACTTCCAGCATCATCTGAAGGTCACTGTGTAAGAGGCGGACATGATAACAAACTTCTAGCATCATCCGAAGGAAACTGGGTAAAAGGAGGATATGATACCAAACTTCCAGCATCATCTGAAGGTCACCGGGTGAAAGGGGGATATGACACTAAACTTCCAGCATCATCTGAAGGTCACCGGGTGAAAGGGGGATATGATACCAAACTTCCAGCATCATCTGAAGGAAAATGGGTAAGAGGGGGATATGATACCAAACTTCAAACATCATCTCAGGGAAACTGAAAAACTGAGAAATATACAAGATTTATTGTGTATATTTCTCAGTTTTTCCCAGTTTTGTACAGTGACACAAGATGAATATTAACCATCATGGATTTTGGGAAGCCTAAACTAGAATAATTGAGCACTTCAGAAATGCAAAAAATGTTTTGCTCTACTGAATGATTAATCTCTCTAATTAGCAACTAAGACAATGTGACTTTTGTACAGTCACATGGCAAGGTTGATCTTCCAGTAAATCATTCAGTGAAGCCGTTTCAGAATCGTCTAGACAACATCACAGAGAAGACTGTACTAAAAGATGGATGAAACGTCTTTCAGCTGTCGTTTGTCCACTTGTCCTGGATGCTAGGTGTTCAAACCTTGACAGAGCGTAGGGAAAGAATGTGATGACACAGGCAGCTTGGAGGCTTGGTAATCACACGCTAAGGAATCTTACCTGGACAACTCGACAGACAGATGGACAGTCACAAGGGAAATGCGGCCTCATCTCTGTCTAACACCTCCACTAATGCTCACCTTAGATAACTTTAGACATGAACAGCACTGGGCACTCAGTGTGTAATAGTACACAACCCAGGGCACAATATAAATGCACAACCCAGGACACTTATTACACAATACAAATGCACAACACAGGACTCTTTGTACACAATACACACACAACCTAGGGCAATCAGTACACAATAAACATAAACAACTATGGGCACTCCGTACACAATAAACATACACAAGCATGGGCATTCAGTACACAATAAACATACACAACTGTAGGCATTCAGTACACAATAAACATACACAACCGTAGGCACTCAGTACACAATAAACATACACAACCCAGGGCACTCGGCACACAATAAACATAATCAACTGTGGGCAATCAGTACGCAATAAACATACACAACCATGAGCACTCAGTACACAATAAACATACACAACTGTACAATTCTGTACACATTAGATCCTAAAATACTCATACATGTATGTTGATCATTCACTGCAATAAGCTGAAGTCACACCACAATTCTAGATTGTGACACACATTTAAATACTGTTTAACAAACACTACATGTACATGTATCTCTTGTACCCAATATCTCTCTTCACAATGCTTACGTCTGGTGAGAGACACTCATGAGACCTAAGGATATAATTAGCTGAACACTTTAAACAAGTCACTTCATTATGCACAGGCACTGCATAGAAAATTTTGGCAAAAAAAACTGGAAATTCAATAAAAGTAATTAACAACTAAGACATTATATTATTCATGGATATCCCTGCATGTCCATGGGAGCCTTGAAATTTGATAAAACAGTGCAAAATCTCAGTACAGAACGCTCACACATGTACATGTAAATGGCTGTAAACCATGACTGCTTCAGTTTAATGAAGAACATGACATCAGTAAATACATCATTCAAGATAAAATTCAAATACACAAAACGAAATGTGAAAATCACAAAGATGTTGCTGCTTCAGAAGATTCAAAATGGGAAAACAAGAATATTTAGAATAAATATTTTTGTTTTCCTCCACAAACCAGATGTAGCTTAATTCACACAGTCATTCCTGCAGACGGAGTGAGAACAAATCACTGTGTTTCAAATATAACTAAAAAGTAAAGATATCAAGACCAAGTTCAAGTAGCCATACAGCAAAGTGTTATTGCGCATCTTGGCAATTAGGCGAACATGATTGGACAGATAATGTCCGTAATAATACCGTGTGGAAGTAATGAAGTAAAGCCAGGGTCAGCAAGAACGCGTGAAGAGGAAGTAAGGAGTAGGGTGGTGTTTTTACCAATCATATCTACCTCGAGCACATGACACCTTCAGCACACGTCTCCCATCCATAATTTAGGAGGAAGTTCTGGGTGCTCATGCCATCAGTTGCCCATTAACACCCGCTGGTTTCTTCTCCATTCCACAACTAGACGTTCCATCTCAACCTGAACTCACAGCCACCCTTGATTAGATTACCTTTCCTTTGGGAATTCCCTTGCCTGGCAACTGTTCACACGAAATCAAAATTATCCACTTAAAGAATTACAAATGTAGACTTTCATGAATTAGCCTTGAGGCCAGATGAAAAATAGAAAGTGTGTGCAGGCACCTCCGGTAATACCAGTTCTACATTATCACTTAAACTGTCAACAGCGCTACATAGTTTATTGTTTGCCATTTACAGAGACAGATACAAGAGCACCATAATCAGACCCACATTTGTAGGATTATCTCTGGTCTTCACAGTGACAATCCATAACCATTATGGTATTTCACCTTGGCAAGGTTTTCATAGACAAAACAAAATTATTATTGGTCACCTCCCTGAGCAGAATGAGCAAGGAAGGAAAACAACGCTGGCCAATATGTTAATGGTGTGGCAAAACTGTGGACATTATCCTACAATTAACATTTAGAATGATTTTTACAGCCCTGTAAAATGTTTTAGCATGATTGCTAATTTGCAGATTTTGAGCAAATTTTTCCAGCATACCTGTGAAACTACTATTTTATCAGTAATTATTACATCATTAATCTTCCTTGGGGACTCACAAGGATATTCATGTCATATTCATGTCACAGAGTTGTCTATGTTACACACTCAATCACTTCAATTTATGGTGTAAGTCTGTCTCTTATTCTCAAATGTGGGGTGGGAGAAAGCAGGGGATGCCTTCAGTGGCCAAACGTGGTACAATGACTAATGGGCCTCTCACAACTGCGGTTACTGTGAGTTCAAGTCCCAGTCATGCTGGCTTTCTATCAGGCTGTACGTAGAAAGGTCGGCTAGCAAGCTGCTGATTTTCATAGATTTCTCCGAGTGCCTGGTTTTCTCTCACCATACAGCTGCCTAATGACTTGTCAGAGAAATATTCTTGAGTACTGCGTAAAACACTATACAAAGAAATAAATAAATCTTCACAAAGATTTACCTGTCCAGCATATGCCCCATAACCCTATCATGTTTTCCCCTTAAACATGGAGAAAACACGAAAATTCAGATAAAAAAAAATGTGAAAAATTAGTTATCTTCAATATTTTTTTTATTTTTCTTTAAAGAGAGAAAGACACTTGAAAATAATTTTTGTGCAGTAGGTATTTGAGATTATTACTTAGTATACAGTGTCAGCGAGTAATAATGTTTTAAATGAGAATGTAATGTACATGTTATATATATATATATATATATATATGTATATATATATATTTGCACTACATGTTGATCTTTCCAGTTAACAAATGTGAACAATCATATTTATATTTTAACATATTCATTAATATTATCATACTTCAGAATAAATACATATGTTTGGATATAAACAAACATTTTACATTCAAAAAAATTTATCAGCATCACATCCTTATTTAGAACATTATTATGCAAAGACGACATATACCAAGAGGTGGTCCCAAATCCTGACAGAAAAATCTTAAAACAAAAGTCCTCACTTTACAAATAAGTTTTCACACTCTTTCATCTGAGTTTGATTTTTTTGTTGTATTCTCTCTTAAGTGAAACAGCTCACTCAATCATTGGTGCATTTGGATACTCTTACACCCTTTTCCACTCACTGGTGCGTGTTATTTGCTCTTACAAGTCATAATTATTTACACCTCTACTTAGAGTGCGGTATATTCTGGACATTATAATATCAAAGGGGCTTAAAATCTTCACTGAATTTCAGACATTTGGCCACAGACAAAATCTTAGCTTAAATACTCCAATGAGTTTTAGAATATGCCCCTTAAAGTCCATATCTTGCCTGTTCAAGCATTCCTGACTGAGAAGTTGGATGCTGCCAAGAAAAAAAAGTATGCTATAGTTTGATTCCAAAAAGTCCACGATAAGACAATCAATCTGAAACAATCATAATGCAAACAATGCCACAAAAAAAGCAGAAACATTTATACATTTAACTGCACAATTACACAGAATTCAGTGGTTTTTCTGGTGATGATTACACTTACTTCATATCCATGGTGTCTTTGCTTTGTAGCTGTGTACAATATCAAAAGCCATCCTTAAAGCTGATCAGGCCAAATTTATAACTTTGGCTTCACTCCTTAATAAGCCATCCTTAAAGTTGATCAGACCAAACTTACAACTTTGGCTTCACTCCTTAATAAGCCATCCTTAAAGTTGATCAGGCCAAACTTATAACTTTGGTTTCACTCCTTAATAAGCCATCCTTAAAGTTGATCAGACCAAACTTATAACTTTGGCTTCACTCCTTAATAAGCCATCCTTAAAGTTGATCAGACCAAACTTATAACTTTGGCTTCACTCCTTAATAAGCCATCCTTAAAGTTGATCAGGCCAAACTTATAACTTTGGTTTCACTCCTTAATAAAAATACTTTGAGAAGACATTACAGGTTGTGCTTGCGTGGTAAGGAGCTTTTGAAAACAAAAATTTGCTTTCTTATTAAAGAAATAATGAGGGATTTAGATAAATAATCAATGAAGGGATAGGGACAGGCGAAACACTACTCCCCATCTATCATGCACATATGTCATGATTCTATGTTGTCATGGCAACAGGACAGCATATTACTTCCTTTCTCTTTAGTCTTTGCATAAAATGGTCGATTTGATACGGGAGTGGATAGCCAAATGTTCTTAGACTTGGGTTGTGTGGCTACCGATAATTAGTCTTGGATGTCAGTTTTAATAGATACTACATATGAACAAATTGGCTTGTACATGTACATTAGCAAGCTATTACCCAAAGCTCCACAGTGCACCATTACAATGTAAACCAGTTGAGTTGCAAATTCTCACAAATGGAATGTTTCAGTCACATGTACCAAGGAATTGTCTTTTAGGCAGACTGCCAAACATTTAAAAAAAGAAAAAATTAAAATAACAATGAAAACTGTGAAGTACATCAAACATATTCAGCCTCATATTCTCATGCTCATGACTCATGTTGATATAAAAAAACAAACTAACTAACAAACAAAAACTTTCTTAGTTTCTACATATATAAATATATAAAACATATATAACATGAAAACTAAAAAAAAAAATAAATCCTGCCAGTATAACATATAGATTGCTGTTCTGACATACGTGCTCTCTTACAGAGTTACATTCCATCACATAGATTTCCTTCCATGTGACAGGTAATTAAACCTTCATGTAGGACAGTCCCAGTAAGATTGCACTGGTGGATAGTTCAGAACTAGGGATGGTGCAGGGGGGGAGGGGAATACTGTGTGAAGCCCAGGCGCTCCCTCACACAAACCCTTCAATAATTCATACTGGCTTACCTCCCCTCAGGTCACAATCATTATCTACTCACTCAGCTATATACAATATCATCAAACTTTCATGAAGACTCAACCTATCAGTTTCCACAGTCCTGGCCACGTCTCCATTTCGCACACTTAAGTTTCACCATAAGAAGGAATCAAGCCTCTGGCTTAGAAACTACCTGGCCCAGGTGAAAAATGGTCCAAAACCACGAACTCAAGGAGACCTCCTGTTTTGGAGGGGAGATCAGGCGCAAACAAAAAGGGGGTGAACATAGAGTGCAAGGACTACAGATCTAAAAATGTTAACTTTATTGAACAAACAGAAAACAAAATTTAAGTGACAGGCAGTGCAATGTTATATAAATAATTAGATCTATTTCAATCTAAGGCTAAATACTGTACTTTTATATCTACAATACACATCCAAAACAATAGCATTGGCAGCACCGAACTTTAACAACAAAATTAAATAATCCATTATTTTACTCCAGAATGTTTAACAGAAATGCTTAAATCATCTTAAACACTGATCAGAAGTTTATTCCTTCTTTACATTCAGTCGATCGTTGAACCTATTATTAAAAAGGACAATGTGACATACTATGACAGAAGGTCTCACAGGTAATAATATTGTAATATAATATTTCATCTGAAATGGAATATACACAACCATACACAGGTTAACAAAGGTCATGGCAATCTACTTCACATATACATATGTACCTGACTGTTCACACGGCCCTGCAAGGACCTGTAGGTACATATGTACTATTTTTCGACCCTTGTCATCTTTGCAAGATGTTTATTCAAGCATATTCCAAAGGTATTGTTCTGTGTTGACTGATAACACAATACATTTTGAGCAGCCCTGAAATTGGCCAATCCAAAAAATGTAGTTCTATCTGTGAAATCAAATAACAAAGGTGAATAACTTTCACTGCAAGCTGCTCTTTCATATGCAAAAGGATGAGGAATTAGAGTGTGTATAAACATACATGTATGTATGCATGCCTGTACCTGTACATGAACACAGTTAAACCTAACTCCATAACCCTAGCAACAGCATTGCACTGACCATTCCACTCTCCTCAACATATTCCACAATCCCTCATTAACCGTGACCCCATAATTACCGAGGGATGCTGTTATACTGGCGAGAAAGCCGACTGACTGAGGATCAATACAGGAACTAATACTTCCGCCATGAGCGTGGATAATTTTGAAGAGAACTTTGCTTATTACACATAGCTGGTGTACGTGGGTAATCAGGCGGCCAATTGTGGCTATACAACATCACGGGGTACTTTTGCTTTTCTGCGATCACGCACAAACTGACATCAGCACCAGACTTGGTTAAAGAGGGTTTTTTTTTCCTACAAACAGCTTGTTTTGTCTGGTAATCAAGAGGCAATATATAACATTGGACAGAAGCAGGCTAGTGTATGATGGGAAGGCTGCAGACTTCACATTCCTACATAATCGGCGGTAACCGTCTTTTAATTATACCCGCGTTTTAGTCAATAAAGATTTGCAGTTAAGCCGTTGCTAAGCAGAATTCAATGAAGTCAGCAACTAGTTATTATTATCATGGTAACCATTTCTTGCCCAATGAGTAAACCTTGCTCCAGCTTTGCCCTTAGCCATCAGAGCCCACCAAAGAGTTAATCAACTAGCAAGTACTTCCCCAAAACTAATTTGTGCACTGATGACCACACTAACAGCTAGACCAATCAGCCCTAATTTTGTGTGGGAATTATCCAGATTAAAATGTTCAAGACTGCAACTCTATCAGGATTTCTTTTTGGCGGAATATTAAGTTATGTAAAACAAGGTTTACATGTATGAGGTAACACCATCAAAACCACCAATTTGACCATGAAATTTGGTTAGTCTTCTGCATGCCAAACAACTGAATCATCGCTGAACAAGTTGCAAACATTCCTGTCATGTCACGTGGTTAAGTGAGCGAAGTTACAAAACATAGAAATGGAGACCAGCTGTTTTGCGTGGACCACCACACAGATTATCAGGTGACAGGTGCTGTTCTGCCATCTTGTTCCTCATACATTAATGTAACATAACTCTGCCAACAACTGCATAAAGAGAAGTGCTGCTTTATAGCTTTATTATGAGCGCAGTTTCAAATTATCTTCATTGCAGCCACCTGTTGCATGGATTATGCAACAGTTGGCCATCAATGCCCAATGTTCCTCGAGAAATCACTTCTACCTGAACACGCTCAGTGCCCTACCTGCATACATACTCCTTGCCTTAAATGTCACACATACTGAAACCCTCACACCCACAAATTTCCAAATTATACTTGACGTCTTACCTTGTTTTCAAGAAATACAGAGAAAACAGACAAATTAGTAAAAATACATCTGTATGAAATTTGGGAGCTTAACAAAACGCAGATTGATAGGACAACGTGCAATTTTAAACATCTACATGAAAGTCGACAGTCTGCTAGACAGATTAGTGAACACACAATATAAACATGATGTAAATCTACACGTATATACATGAACTATGGTGGGTAAAAAGAAAACCAGATTTTCTGTTCAAAGAATTTCTTGCAGTTAAAAGCAACTTTAACACTACATGTACTTATATGGGCTTGAGCTGACATGGTCTTGACTGAATGACTTACACACCTGAAGGCTTCTCAAGCAGATTAACAGTGTTTCATTCCACGAAGAAATGACGTTCCACGAAGGATATTAATCTGAAATTTTTAATTTTGTAAACCTATATGGAAGTCCAAAATAAATGTTATGCATTTTTTTTTGATCAATTCAAGACAGACAAATTTACAGCTTCAGCGTACTCTTAAGTTGAAAAATATCAAATTGTACGACTCTCATGGCAAATATCACGGGTTTTTTTTTCACCCCCTATTGCCTAGAAAATATTTGTCACTGCTGGTATAGCCTACATAATAAATGCTTTAATAGGCGAAGTCCCAATTCTCGTAGTTTAACACCTCAAAAACTAATCTTGTGTTACGTCACAGTCACAGTCACTGTCGTATAACAAGGGAGGTAATTCAGAGCAGGCTTACTAGCATTGTATTTAGTCTACATGTCATATGTGATTACACATGACAATCTGTACATAAAGAAATAAAACCAAAGTGTTTCATGTATCCTTCAAAGCCTTTACTATAAAAGCATTTGCTACTATGGAGGTCACTTTTATGGATGGAGGAAACCTGCGCCTTGGTTAAACCACCAACCTTTGGCAAGTTACTGACAAGTTTTACCACACGTGACACACAGATATGCACACTATGTTGGTTGGAGTAGACAAGTGTTCACTGAACATCAAACGACACAAATGACAACACAAGTATCAAAGACCACATATTGTAACCAAGGCCCTAAACAAGCAGTAAGAACAGGAGAATCTAAAAATTCGCTGTCAAAGGCCAGATTTGAACCCATACCTCATGTTTTCTAAAGGCTGAAACTCCTGAACATTGCCAATATGGTGTTTAACAAGAATCATGCATTCAAATGTGTGCAATATATGCATAGAGTGTGCAAGGAGTCTCCAGAAAAGTAAACTGAGGTTTCACATTGAGTGTATATAGACAGATGGAGAGTTAAATATACTGCAGTATATTCACATCAGCCCTAACCATCCTCTAAAGCTTGAGCACTGAGGTCATCACAGTTCCCATCAATTATTCAAACAAACACTTTTGCTCCCAAAACCTGAAAAGCCTTTAAACACACAATGCTGTTCTGGATTTCAGTGCATCAACTGAGTGTAAGAAAAGGTTTCAGAATATAGGAGAGAAAACATTACATACCCTGCAGTGCACTGGTCTTCTGGCAAAACTTTTCTGATCCATTCACCTAAATTTCTTAAATGTGCACTCTTTTATCTGAAGACGTAATTAAATGATTAATCGAGCTAAAGCCAGCACATTTGTTATACTGTCTCATCACACTAACATATGCAAATTAGCTAAATATCACCAGGTAATAAAAATTCTGATTAAAATACAGACTTATGAAAGATTACACTAAAGCAATTCCTGGCAAGAAAGTTTCACTATTCCTTAATTGTTAAGCTAATTAAAGCAAGCTTAAACCTATCCAATAAAACATCTTTTTAACAGATACATATGAAATATGACCCTTCTTTGGCATATATTTTTCATATGAACAAAAAAAAAAATTGTAGTTTAGTAAAGATATTCCAAGTAAATGCAAAGTGAAGGGTTCTGATAGAGAAATTTGCTCAAGACTTTCATCCTGTGTGAATCTTACTTCCAGCAACACAGGAATTTGAAATTGAACCTTAAAAAAAAAAAAAAGCAATGAAGGCATATCTCTCTGTTACCTTATCAACATACATAATCAGCTAAGGGAACTCTAGCTTTAGGGCTGTCCCAGACACTTAGCGACATCCTTTGTAAGTATGGTTTTCAAAAACTTCAAAAATGCGATTACTTTGCAATTTCTTTTCATGGAGCTGATTCATACAAGTATATTAGATTGATCCAAATACCAGTTCCCAATAACATTTCTGTTAATGTTATGAATGCATGAATGAATGATTATGACTAATAAGCCAAGTTCTGGAATATTTAAGCCATATCAATACCCCTGTTAAAAGGAAACCAGAGAATCCATAGATGTGTTGTCAAGGAGTCCATATCACACGTAGTTGTGCTATCTGCTTGCAAAGCAGAAATAAATCACACAACATGTAGAAGACATGTAGTTGGACATGAGCGCAGCTGCTAATACGTAGTTGTTTTCCAAAGCAGGAAAAGGAGTTTTGGAAGTTACACTGTCCCCCTGAAGCAGTGTTAAAGGTGCGAAATGTGATGGTGCTATATGAGCTCTTGTGCATTGCGTTGATACCTGTTAGAATTGATCAGGGTTTTTTTTCTTGTCACATGACCGCCCATTATCAGTTACGTGCCTTTACAATCATGATTAACTTATGTCTTTGGGTGGGAAAATGATGATGAGGAGGATAAATTAGAAATTAACTTGCCTTTAATATTCTCTGGGCCTGATGGCATGAATTAGTAAACATTTTCAACTGATTAAGGTTTTTACCTCCCTCTTTATAGGTACATTTAGAACTCCAGAACATGAAACAGCCTCCAATGTTCTTGGGCTTGCAGGTTTGTTTAGACAAAGAGCCATAACCAACGTGTCATCTAACAAATGGATGTTTCTGTCCATAGAGTCGATAAAATTGTGAGATATTGTAGCTGGTGTGTCTGGGCTTAGCTTAAATGCCCTATCCAGACCGTGGCCCTGTTGTCCCCTCAGGGGGCAATCAATGAAAACAGCCGGATCCGCTGCTTACTTATCCATCCAGTATCCCTTATCAGTGCGATCATCTGGGCGGGCTGTCTCTCTATTGTCTGCTGTCGTTATGATGTAGTGAAGCTGCCAGCCTCACCCACCCAGGCCACCTGAGCATTTTAACCTGTGCTCTGAGACATGCCGTGACAGAATACCACAAACTCATACTCTACATGTCCAGGGCATGCGTCCATCATACCAATCAAAACCAAGACAACAGTTAGTCATATTAGTCACATACAGGCTTGCAAGAAGACAACAATGACTCCAAGGCAGGTAACATTATACCAATAACACCCAAACCACGGGCCTGTAAAAAGACCCCAACAATAATTCCAATACCCTAGGCCTGTCACAAGATGCCAACAATTTCCACCCCACTGGCATGTAACAAGATACTTTCAACTCCCATATAAGTACAAGAGACCAAAAAATAGCATGAAGTACAATACTATATATGAAAACAGTGAATTGATCACCAGATATCACATCTGCTGGAATAGGAGCTGAATCAGATTCAGTTGGTGACCGTAAGTTATGCGAAACCTCACCAGTATATCGGGTTTGTAACTGGATCAACATTTCCTCACTGCTTTCTTCCTTTTTTTACTGTAACTATGTAAAGCGGATGTTTAAAGCAAAGTCTGCTGTTAATCCTCTATGTATTATATGCTGACATATACACAGATCCTTTACAATAGCAAACTGAAAATTTGTGCATTTTGGTTACCTTCTAATAGTCAACTATCACGCACCATATCAGAAAACCTTAACCAGCTTTCGTGCTTTGCAGAAATTCAACAGAAATTTAATAATTAGACATATGATACACATTAGTCTCAAGAGGCAAATTCATATCAGCCACCTGGTTCAGAGAACGAAAATCCAGAAAGGAAAAAGTGAGCTTTTTAATGTGCCATTGTTGTCTTGTACAACTCTCCCTTAGGTATTAGGCTGGGTGAGTTTTAGAACGTGTCCCCTGGATAATTTACAGTAAACTGTTCACCTCAATGGACGGAGGACATCTTTCAGCGGGCAGTAATGATGAGGAGACTCAGCTCAATTTGTCACCTGTCTAGATGGTTGTCTGGAGACCAGGACGCGCAACAATTAGTCACAAAGATCTGTGTCCTGGCTTTAAACACATTCCAGCAGGACACTCTCGTCCAGCATTCAGAACATTACTGGTAGTTCCAGGTTTTCATACCATGAGAGAAAGAGCAATTAAATTATTTAGTAATGATTGTTGAGCACAGTGGTTTGCTTTAATCACCATAACTGTTCGCATGCATGAGGCTAATATAACTTTGTTGAGGTGAAGACAGAGGCATGTAGTTAATTATGTAGGAGTACTGTTGTTATTGGTGGGTCCTATGAGGAGGGGGTCTCTTGAGATATACCCACCCCCCGCTTAAAGCCTGACAGTTCCAACCGCATCCAGCTTTCTCTTCCACCAAAAACGTCAGCCTCAAATCAACACGTTCATCTTTTGTCCTTCAAAAAACTTCCAGATACATTAACTATGACCTCAAACTTTCTTGCCCATCATTCTTTTTCCCTCTAAATTTTATGTCCTAGCATAAAGAACACAGCTTTCAGAGTTCTTTGGCTGTGTTTTTTCCAACACAAAAAGGCAAGCATACTGAATTATTTCTCAACAAAGTATATTACCCTATAAACATAATTAAGATTAAAGTATATAAAAAGAAAAAAATAATTGTGTTACAAATGTACATTGTGAAAGTTTTTCAATCAATTCAACCTAACCTACTGAATGCCTATTTCTGATACAAAGAACAGGAATAAGTAAAGAACTTCAATAAAATCAAAACGAAAATGTTTCAAGTTTATTAACATATACATTATTATTTTAAATCTTGAAAAGTCTTAAATCAATTCCGCCAACCAAATAGCAATGCTGATACAAGGCAAAGAAAAGCACTGAAGATTTGTTTTTCAACCCAACTGATCATATTACATTAAAAGCTGTTGACCATTTTAGTATAAATGTACACATAAAAAACATTAATAAAGCCTAAGTACCAAGAGCAAGAATTTTTAATTTTTTGACAGGTACTCTTTCAGAGCATGCATCCAAATTGTCACCATCCAATGTAAAGTCAATGTGTTCAAAGCAGCCTTGTAAATGTCCTTCATACTCCTGAATACAGGCATGGTAATATCTCATATCCCCAACATAGTTTCACCTTATTTAACAGCATTACTAGACAGCAGAAGATTCCATACTGATTCCATAAAAATATCTTGGGTGGAAGTTGCCCCCTTTATGTCCTGCATTTGCCATTACGTCATGGATCTCCACATAGTTTGGCTTGTCACCCAGCCTTCTGGAGTTGGCCACCAGCCCATATGTTCAGTCGAGTCATTAAGACTGAAAGAGGACATGGGCAAATCCCAAGTTCCTAGTCACACTGCAACGTCTTACCCATGGCAGAAGCAACAGATTCAACTCAGCCAAGTGGCCCCCATTTCCGTGTGTTAAGAGTTGTGCATTAATTTTTAATTGGCCAGCACAGGAGGGCTGGTGGAGCGGTGAAGCAATAAGGGAGCTCCAGTGGGGAGACATGTGTTCCACGGGGATGGCAATTATTTGATGAGAGTAATCTACGTCCACTGTCCCTCTTCCATCCAGCCAATCTCGGAGACGTGATTAATATTTTATTGTCTTTCCCTGTGTTCAAATCTGAGTCACTGTGGAAGTCTTTGTCCTCTGTTCCTCTCTGGAGTAAACAAATCGGTCAGGCATCCTTTAAGTCTACTCCATGGGGTGTTGTCTCTGTCTGGCCTGTGCCCCTATTATACCCATCCCGGTTACACAAACCCCCGTCAAAACTATATCCCAGCCCAACACAGACACATGAAACTTTCTGGAAACTTAGCGAAGTTTCTGTTGGTTGCCAGCCACCACCTTATCCAACGCCCTTGTCCTGCACGCCTTAGGCTGGGATACCCAGTACAGCTATGCTGTTGCACACGCTAGCAATCACCCTATGAATATGTTCTGGCATGTCAGCAAATATTCTTTGGGACTCTAGCGGCCAGGAGGGGATCAGCATTTCTACAATTTAGTGTTTGGGCATGAACATCACTCATCAACAGTCATTTGCTCAAAAGTTCCACGATTAATATTCGACCGGCTCACGTCATCTCATGTTTGACCTAAACAATGGTTGACAACAGGGTGAGAGTGAGCTACACGTGCTTGTTGAATTATTAAGCTGTGCTGAGAGTGGCATCACCTGACACGAGGCCCCCTCCGTGGCTCATCTGCCATTGGAGCCATTGTCTCGCGGCTGAGCAAGATCCGACTCTCCAGTCACAGAAACCCGATCATGGCCGCACAAAGCCAGATCCTTTGGCAACCAAATGGATCTGATACACACCACCTCTCCCAAGGTTAATTTACTTCTCTTTAATCTCGCAAAGCAATTTATCCTTCCATGTGTCCAAAGAAATATTAAAAATAAATAACACAGAAAGAAAACAATTAATGAGTGCATTATAATTCATTTCTACACCACCAATGGTTTGGAAGAATTGCAGAATTTGTGGCAAGACTGGTAACATGAAACCATGAAAGACAGAAGTACAAATTATTGAAGACCCTCCTCACCCCTTACCCCCTGCCCCTAAAGAAAACCCCAGTAAGTGAGAAAATAGACCATTTAATTGTATACATAGTTACAGTAAACTTTGAAATCCTGCATATCATGATATCAATGATGTCAATGATACAGGGGTTCCTACAGCCATATATGGAGAGGAGAAAAACATTATAGTCAGTTTTTCTGCTGGTTTTGACAGGACATTGCAGTGTAGCAACAAATATTTGGAAAACGATGCCCAAACATATTGGCATTTCATGATACCCAATTGTAACTAATATAATTACCTTAATACATCGCTGCACAGATTTTTTAAAATTAAAATGCCACTTCCTATGGTATGTATGCAATGCAATGCACTGATTTAAAACTTGCCCACAGGCCATTACTGGCTAAGCTGCACAAAATGTTGTTGTTGAATATCACAACCTCTTGACCTATGTAGATCCAGTGTTTCAAGCCAGGCCTGGATGATAAACCTGCCATTTTACACAATGAAATATGCCAGGTACTGGCCCAGGCAGTTCTTTCTCCCTATTCTCAACAGATATCTCCCTTTCTTTCTGATCAATTAAACCGTGATGTCAATCTAATCAATAGATAAACATAAACAATTCCCTGAAGTATCACACTTCCAAGTCGAAATAAATGTTGACCTGGGCCAAACAAAATATTACTGTATTTCACCTCAAGTTTAAAATGCACTTTAGAAGCATATATACGCTTTATCTGACACTTTTGATACTAATAATTTACCAGGATCATACATCTATTTTGTATCATACCTAACTACACTAACCATTGTATGTAGCATACACACAGTAAAGGAACAGTGTAAGGCTGTTCCATACTTACATCTACATTTATAAAACAGTGAATTACCTCCCTTATCCTGCAAAACTTTGTCCTTCCACTACACTATTAGCAAACACACGAATTATTCATTACCTTTTTTGTTCATCCCTGGAGTTATTACAAAAATTATTCTATTCATCTATGAGGTGGAGCCTCTTGATTCATACCTTTAATTCTCATGAATGACATAAAATGTACCTTATCATTACACCTAAGGCAAACACACAAAATTATCTCAAGAGCTCTTTTGCCTTCCGTTCACATGTTGTTTCCCAGCACCTCTTTACATTTCACATTAACAGTTACCTAACCCACAAGATCACTACATGGGGTCCAAGCCCTACCACAGACCAGCACCCATGCACAAGTGGAAGATAAAGGTAAAAATGTTTCTACATACTTAAGTGCTAATATTCTTTGGCTGAAAGGACTGGAGCTTATTGGTTGTCATGATACATGAGCTCACATAATCAACCATCTATCAAATTTTCATGCACTTCTCTGTAGTCTTTCATTTAATATTATCTTTACTAAGTCTACACATCAGATAAATAAAGCAGATTTTACCAACAGCCAGACATCCGAATTAAAAAAAAAGGTAGTAAATACTGGCTTGTTCTTCAGTGTTATCATTCTATCATATCATCTCATAAAATACTTAGGACATATTAAAGCTTATACTACTTTTATAAGACTGTCAGAATCAGTTGTTTTAATTAGATGAGAAACTACCCAGAAGCTCTTCCCCTGACAAGCTATAGAATACAAAACATTCTCTATTACAACACATAAAATTCAACAAATATGAAGAATATATGAAAGGTCCAAAGATAAAATACTACTCCCAAGCTTTTATCTCAGAGCAAAGACGAAAGAGTCTGCCAAATGAAGAAGAATTTATAAGCATCAGGACTGCCACAAACAAAACACTTGCATGCAATGTTCGGCTGAAAGGCTGTTCATATTAAAAATACATTTATTTATGTATGTTCTTATAAAAGGTTTGACTAATAAAGTGATACAATTTAGGAACAGGATGTTCATTCACAAAGATGTTCAGTGAACATAATGCCTGGATGAGAGGCAATTCAAACTTCAAGAACCAGCAAAAAAAAACAAGTGAAACCATAAACAAATAGATACATTAGAAGATTAAAGACAGATGTGACAGGAGCTTTCTAATTTAATTCACTTATTAATAAAATAATCAGATAACTCTTGTATTTGATTTAAAATTTCAGCCATGAACAAATTACTCATTTTGTTAAATTGTGAGCGTTCTACTAGAACTTTGAAAGGTTTCTACACCTACTGTGAAAAAAAAGGCATGAAAAGCATTATTACGCTATGTACCTGAATGGGGGTAACTATGGAAATACAAGTAATTCATCAGACTGTCATTATTATCAAGCATGTAGATATTTAGATGACATGAAGATACACATTTCCCTACAGTTTCGGGGAAATTGGTGCAATACTGTAGCAGGAGTTCTGTTGCATGGGCGAAACCAATGACCTTGGGAATCCATTATTACATTAAGTACCTGGACAGGAGTAATTATGAAAAAATAAGTTAATGTTTAACTAAACTTAAACATGGAAAAGTTTCGATGATAGGAAAGATGTATGCTAATTAAGTTTCTTGGAAATAGGTTCAGTACTTTAGAAAGGACTGCGTGGACAAAATCCAAAAACACGGAAAAGCACCATTTCACAGTCCTAACTGATGGTAATTATGAAAATAATTACCTGATTGTCATTAAAATTAAGCATGCACGAATTCAGATGACAGGCAAGATGTACGGTTAGTTTTATCAAAATCAGCTAGGGACGAGGGCTTCTAAAAAAACAAAAAAGGCTTAACCTTCAATCCATGTATGAGAGTGTATTATACAGGAGTTGAAAAAAACCTAACCGAACACTGACACTTCCTCCCTCTCCCAATTCCTCTCCTTACTTTATACAAGCGAGCTAAAGTTACATTTTATGACCTTCACTTGCCTATAAAAATGCAGTTTTTGAGTGAGTTTTTCAAGGCAAATACAGTAATGAGCATATCTGTCTCAACATGCAAATTAACATGAATATGTAAGAATATGATGTCACATTTACTTTAAAACATTGTACAAAAGATTGTAGAATCTTTCTCGAGGCCTCCGTGGCTCAGTTGGTTATCGCGCTAGCACAGCGTAATGACCCAGGAGTCTCTCACCAATGCGGTCGCTGTGAGTTCAAGTCCAGCTCATGCTGGTTTCCTCTCCAGCCGTATGTGGGAGGGTCTGCAACAACCTGCGGATAGTTGTGGGTTGCCCCCGGGCTCTGCCCGGTTTGCTCCCACCATAATGCTGGGCGCCGTCGTATAAGTGAAATATTCTTGAGTAAGCAAAGGATGTCTTAATTTTCTTATTCAGAGCCAAAAACCAGCACTATGAGACTAAATCTATACCATGACCTGTTCAATTTTGCATGATACTTTGGTAATTAAACAAGAAGGACATATTTATTGTCTGAAAGAGGTCAAATATTCATGAATGTCTCTGTCTGGAGGGATGTAAAATTCATGGAAAGACGGCACAAGCCAAGAGCTTTGGGCCAATTTTTGCCTGGATTAATCACTGCCGAGCCAGAGATACAGGGAAACTGTCTTCGTATGTACCTGTTGGTGGTTGTACAAGTATAGTACAACAATCACATGGACTATCACGTATCTTAACATGTCAGCTCAAAAGACTACCCGTAAAATCCATCCTATCTTTTCATGCTATTCATGTTTCAGCCTATGAATCCTGTTTGTCAGTTTGTTTTTTTTCTCCCTCATATTTTGGAGATTAGAAGAAAGTTACATTAGGAAGCACTAGTGACAAAAACAGTATGAAATATTCGTATTTTAAGCAATCTTTTAATGTGCTTGCAGGAAGCTGATT
Source organism: Liolophura sinensis (assembly GCF_032854445.1). Lineage (NCBI taxonomy): Eukaryota > Metazoa > Mollusca > Polyplacophora > Chitonida > Chitonidae > Liolophura > Liolophura sinensis. The sequence continues at coordinate 46,619,360 of NC_088300.1, forward strand.
CTTCATGGAACGAGTGCGTAACAGGTTCTTAATCTACCATGGAGTCAAATTATGCCATGTTAGCCTTGTTACAGGATACATGAAACTGAGGGATTTTATTTCTTAATAAATAGCTTAGGATGTGTTTTATCACATGAAAGTACAAAAAAGCGTCTCAGCTTTCCTCTTGGGGCATACAAAATGGCTTTAAACTATAGTTTTCCTATTGAACCCAGCCGTCAGCGTGCAAATTAAGTGGTGATGCCGACAGTCATAGATGTCAACACAAATTTGTGAGTGGAGAGTGTGAAAGGTGGGCACTAAGCTGGTGTTGTATTCAGAGTTTGTTCATTTCAAAAATTTTCTGATCTTTGAAGGAACATATCCAAAAAATAGAGGGGGTTATTAAGGGGTTATCTTTATTTAATTTTTTTTTTCTTGGCATTTTCTTTGCATACCTTTGCAGTGCCTTTTTAAGTATACTTTAAAGATGTATTTTTTTTTTTTACAGATGTTGAGAAGTATACTATGCATGTGTAGATCATATGTACAAATTGAGATCTGTTTACCTTTTAAAAAAACAATAGTCGGTTTACTAAGGCTTTCTACTTTAAAAAGGCTTTAAAAAGAACCAAAAAGAAAGAAAAGCTTATTTCTTAGGTCTGGAAAAGCCATGAGCATAAGGGAAATTTACTAAAGTATCACAAAGAAGCATTCTTTATTTGCTTATCCACACCAAAAAATTTGATTCACACAGTTAAATTTAATTCTGAGAATTTACTAACATACAGGTCAAACATTCAAAGACAAAATAAAACATGGTATTGCCATTACCTTACAATTAAGCTAGATTATACATGTATGCGGCCTGGGAATGTCTAGATATTTTTCATTCAATATATATGAAATAAGTAACCTGTGGGTTTAAAGAAAAATATATAAGTGTACTTTAAGACTTATACAGTATTTTTACAATTAAAAAAAAAAAAACAAGTACATTTCTTAATTTGACAGCTATTAACAAAAATTATTTAACAAAACGTAAATTTTCCTTGTTTTTTTTTTCTTTTGTTTTTTAATGTTTGAAATAATGTGGATAGTCTGCACCTTAGGGCCAGACAATATAAGGTACCTCTAAAGGGAAATGGTCATTACATGATTATTGCTAAATGTTGCTTATAAGTTTCTGGTTACAAATTAGCACAGTCAGCAAATAAACTATCAAGTGACAAAAGCTTATGTTCTAACGAGCCCGAGAGACTGAAATTAATCTCAGATCTGCGTCTGTTAACAAAGCCTTGGGCACATTTGTCAGACAAACTACCCGCAATCTCGGTGCTCGCTTGACAGCTACCTTCAAGCATGACACAACTGATTAGGCTTATAAGCAGGTAGATTCTGCCACAGGTAAGAGAACGTGGTGATGTATCACCAGGTGAAACACTTAGATCAAAAAATGAATGACAGGTAAAGAATAGATAACTAGGTAAAAGGTAGCTATCAACAATCAGAACTTATCTTGGATGCCAAAACATATCCCCCATTTCCTGCCAAAACTTTTCATAATAAGTCATCATTGGGCAGAAGAAAGTTTTAAGTGGAAGTTTACCACACTCCATACCTTGAGTGTAAAAGCAATTAAACTTGTTGATTCGACTGTAATATGAAAAAGCAGTACCGGTGCTTAGATACATTTTATAAGTGTGGAACCCAATGTGCTCTTGATAATTAATTGTGAATGCAACTGGCAAATTCCACACAATGATTTATTTATTTGATTGGTTTATTTACTTTATTTGTTTGATTGGTGTTTTATGCCGTACTCAAGAATATTTCACTTATACGACGGCTGCCAGCATTGTGGTGGGAGGAAACCGAGCAGAGCCCGGTGGAAACCCACGACCATCCGGAGGTTGCTGACAGACCTTCCCGAGTACGGCCGGAGAAGAAGAACTCGCAGCAACCGCATTGGTGAGAGACTCCTGGGTCACTGCGCTGTGCTAGCGCGCTAAGCAACTGAGCACAAGAGATCCCATATTTGATTGGTGTTTTACGTCGTACTCAAGAATATTTCACTTATAATACAGCGGCCAGCATTATGGTGGGTGGAAAACCATCTGCACGTTCCACACAATGGGATCAAAGTGTGTGCCATAACTGGCAGAAGGCAACTGACCTCCACTGACCTTCCAACAAGACCACCCAACTGGCTATACATACATTGTTGATGGCTTATTTACACCAAGTTTCCAAGAAGAGTGGAGGCAAAGGAATCTGGGTGAGTCGCTGTCTAAGGCTGGAAAAATGAACCTAGGTTTGCTGGTTCAAAACCATCAGGCAAATCCTAAAAAATCCAAGTTTGCATTTAACTGCAATCCGCAGGGTGAAAAAGTTTCCTTTTAAAAATGAAAATGGAGAAAAGTTTCTGTACCTGTCATCTGCGTGTATAGTTTCTGTACTTTCATGCAGACATTGGAGTTTTTACAGAGGATATGCATGCCTTTTTTCAAAAACTTTATTACTTTAAACATATGTATCATAGGTAAAATGCATGAGATCCATAAATCTGTCAGGTGAAAGCTTGGCAGATTACCTCCTGCTTAGTATACATACAGCACTGTTTATTTTCCAGTTCCTGTTTTTTTCGCACCTTAAAAACCTAGACATCTTCCTGATACTTTGATGTGTTTACTGCACATTTGTAACACATAGCAATATTCTATTCACACAAAAACACAACTTACAAATCTGAAAAAGTTCACATTTTCTGTCATCTGCAGATTATTGTTAATAAAATAGTGCACATTAAACATGAAGCTGACAGCTTAAGTGTACTGACAGATGACATCTTGATAAAATGCCTCATAAAAGGACACATGTTTTACCAAGGTCTCAATACTCTCATACATCTATGTCACAGTGTGCCATTTTCAAAGAAAAACATAAGCATAACCTGACCAAGCTTGGCACTGAGAAAGAAACCTGTGATAAATTTTTAATGGCTTGTAAAAACCAAAAAAATCCAGAAAATCGTTCATATAAAAAAACACCCATCCAGGTCTATCGATATAATGGACCTTTCACACCAGGAATGAGCATTTTTTCTCCTGCATTAAAAATCTGTGCTAATCCGTCAATACAGTTAAAATGATAGCACTTTATTGGTGTAGTTCTCAAGAGAGCGATGTCCCATCCAATAAGTCCTTACAATTCACAAGGCTTTCGGCATTGCTCAATCGTCTATGAGAGTTGAATGGTCGCCAGACGATGACCAATTGATTACGGCACACTCTCAGTCGCCATCAGGCTATAGGACTCAGCCAACAACTATCAGGCCATTCAACGGTGCTCAGACGATATCTGAAAGAGCATATGTCCATGTCTGATTCAACAGCTACACTTCTGTGTACCAGTTCTCAAACATTAGAGTTTACACAGTCCCATCTACCCTCTCCATCTGGTCGGCTCGTCTAATAGCACACAACTCAAAGTCAAAGTGAGCCTGTGTTACGAATGTTTTCCTACATAACCCAGTACACCAAAAATACCAAAGCAATAAATGACATTATGCCCTTCCAGGCCATTAGGGTTTACCACAAACATGGTACTGAGTGTTTCACAATGAAGCTGATGACAATATACATGTATTACAGCATGTAGGATGCAATAATTTCCTCAGCTTTAACTAAAAATCATATTTCGGGCCATGACCAAAAATTATATCTACCAAATACATTGAAGCATATAACGTACTGTATTCTACCTGACGTTTATCAGTTTTCAGGTGATACATTTTGCTTGATTCTGATTGATTTATCCATCTTACATGCATAGGCCATTTTAAAAACTTTTGTACGGTTTTATTAATTTATCGGAAAAACTTAAATGTTGGCATCAAAAGTTTCATTTTAAGGAATTTGTAAGCTTGTAAAAGTGCATTTTTACATACCAAATTTTAGGTGAACTACACTAGTTCCAGTTTCACATCTACAGTATAAGCGAATATAAATTTATCAATGCCTAAATTAATATTCATGTAGGGTTTCTAGTTATATAAGTTCAAACCAAATCCACATTTTCCCTATGTGTAGTTTGGATACTTAAATTTCAAATGAACTTAAAAAATGCTACACACAAATTCAGTGGCAAGCAACAGTATAAAGATTAACTTTATCACAAAAATTCAATCCAATCACAGTTAAGGCTAAACAATTACCCATGAGCAGAAGTTTAATTGAGTATGATAACTATTTTCTTAGTAATGACTGTTTCCTTATAAATATGTTATATGTAATATGCAATGTAACACAAAATTGTTAACATTTCCAGTTAAAACTTCAGTCAGAGAAGTTTTGTTATTCCAAAGTAAAATTACACAAAAAGCACAAAGAATAATCCATCGATGGCATTCTAATTGTTAACAAATGTAAGAGTATAAGCAAGAATATCAGTGAAATGTGAAGACATGACCAACAATTTCCTTTTCATAATTCGTTTTTATCTAGTTTCAAGTACAAAGCAAAGGTCAATACTTTTATGCGTTTCTGAATTTTTTTCTTACTACTACCAATTTCTAAGGTTTTAGTGCCTATTTTGCGAGTCTCAGAAGATGATGTTGACAATTTTTTTGTCCTTGTTACTTTCGCATGATATTATATAAGCAAGAAGGCAGCTGAGGTACAGCCATTAATAAGGCTGCAATCTGAGCAGTTTTTGACATTATTCCCAACAAAATGTCATTGTCACATAAGGTAATTTTATATGGAAGTATCAAAGACTTGCTTCCATACAAATTACCTGATGTGACAATGGCAATTTTTCAAGAACAACGTCAAAAGCCGTTGTGAATGTAGCATTATTTATGGCTATACCTCAGCTGTGTTCTTGCTTATATAAAATCTTTGTCTTTGAGAACACTTTCATTATACAAGTGATGTTAGAAATCATAAATCTTTTAGAACCATGGTGTCATTTCTATTCCATATAAGGTTTCCTATTAATAACTGTAAAACCTGAGAAGCATTTCTTGCTTTATATTTCTTGTACACTGAAACCATCTACACACGATCAAAAACAATTGCATGTATCAGTATGATTTGACAAGTACATGCATCTGGTATAGTAGGTGTACAAACCATTAGGTAGTATGGGTGTTTGAAAGTTACTAATGGGGCAAAGGGCAAAAACACTGCCAGTAAGGTGATAATTATGGTTAAACCACAAGAGACCACAAGTCAACTTTGTCCTCCAGCAAACCCTACCCTGGAAACCTTTTAGCGGAGTTATATGTCAGAGAATTGACAAGATACATCTTGTGCCATTCAACTTTGGCTCCACTACAGTGCCAGAATAAATCATCTCCACCAGACAGTCCTACCATCTGTATCCCCAGTCCCAGAACCCCCCAGCACCTGCATCCGAGTTCCCAGGGCTCCCATTAGCAAGATAGAGTAGGGGGTCCTGTGATTTACGGTGCAGGGGAACATGATAATGTCTGTCTAGGGAACTGCTGTATGCTGGGAACCCTATCTATCATATAGTATGATCTCTTTATTATAATGTACTAGATGGGGGAAGCCAGCCAACCAACACTCCTAACAATTACTTACATGTATACAGATTGAATACATGATGTACAGGTAGCTAGGTTAATCTCTCATTGGGTATGTATAATTTCATTCTTTGGTTATGAAATAGCATTGGTTTTAACATCATTATGCGAAATTCATTCAACATTCTCGTAATTTTCTTCCTGCAGTAGGCTGTCTTAACCCCATTGCTGCCTCACTGGAACGCCATGCTCAAATCATGTACTGGCATGATATTCCGCCCATGCATAAAATAGGCCTACTTAGTCCCCTTCTGGTGCCATGGATATGACTCAACTTAAGATTTAACCCTTAGGACTTTAGCTTCATCAGGAAGATCCTTCACCACTCCATCATCACTGTGCAATAAACAGAGTATGTATGTTCACTGAAGAATATAAACTTGCAAAGTAAATTCAATTCAGTGTACCAAAGAAATTGAACATCTTCGTCAATTAAACTCCTTTGCCCAGCACTTTAGGTCAGAGATTGTTCACTGGTGTAATTAACCACCTTTGAAGTTAAGGCTCAGAACCAGTTTCACAAAGATGTCGTACGTGTATGATAACACTCACCTGTAGGACAATGGTACAGTAATAATGACGTGCAAAATATCGTACGACAAATGTACAATAAACAATTTTGTTTTTACATTTTTTTTATATACCATGACATTGAAAAAGAAACAATTGATTCAAGACGTTTCAATCTGAGCTCATCAGTATGACGTCACAATACATGTGCAGTAAACTTTTATATTTCTACATAACGCAACACTAAGACATGACATCATATACATGCAGCTTTAACATATCTAAGTCAACTGCCATGGCCTGAGCTTGCCATTGATTGGTCTAAAATACATGACCTCTGTGGAGGAAGTAAAACAGAATGGCAGCATGAAATATGCAGTTTTTGCCACATTTTCTTCAAATTTGGGGGTAGACTTTAACACCTTCATCTCGGTGTTTGTTGTGTAACGAGGTAAAGCGGTATGGGGTTAAACCCTTAAACATAACTGTCATATATTATAATGTGCATGTATGTAATGGAGACCGATTTCTCCATGTTCAGCGACAAGTACAAAAATTGTAGTACCACCAAAACCATCATGGCACTGGATGGAGTTACAGCCTGGGTAGTGTGTTCAAGCCACTGTTGTCATGTTCCTTGACATACATATACACTCATTAACACTGCTTGTGCTAGTTTGCAGACAATAGTACTGGACGATTACCAGTTCACTTTAATCAAACACTGACCTGATCTTAGCTGAGTGTAAGGGGAAAGATAGCTTCACAGTTAAGAGATTACCTTTGACAGAAATCCTATTAACACCTATTAATCCTATTCAAAATGATTCAGTTATAAACGTCAGGTTGTAAATATAGATAAAACAAGATGACTTAACAACTGGGCCTCAGCTGACAGTGGCTCCATCTATATGAAAGTTAGTGTCAGCCCTAATTCTATTGATCACATGATCATCAGAGAATATTTATTTAGGTAAATGGCTATTATTACTATAATCAAAACCATCAACTGCCTAGATACAATGTCAAGTGAGCCTTCAGTGGAAAAAGAGATGGAAGACTTTCTAGTAATATTTGAGTTAAGTTTCGAAAAGAATCATTGTTTTGGGAATCAGGGCTCCGGTGGTTTCTTGGTCCAATTCCCAAGTGGCATTCACCAGGTGGTCTAATTAGCCTTCACCCTAATGTGGCTGCTCTAGTGGCGGGTGTAAATTAAGTCTGTACATGGGCAGAATCCTGTCTGGCCAACATGGCAGCAGAATAGCCAAGACTCCTGATTAACTAAACCTGCCAGGTGTGACTACAAGGGGTCCTCCATCCACACAGCCATAAACTAAGGATAAAGTTGTGCAAGTCATGTACATGTAGATCGGAGTAGTGACCACTGACCTTTGGCTCAAGAAACCAAACTCTCAGTACAGACCTAGCTGAACAGTGCATAGGTATAACGGAAACAAATATATGTGTTTTAACACAGAACTACAAGTGTGTCCAGGTAACAAAGCATAGGTATCACTGAAAGAGTGGTGACAAGGTGGCCTCCTACCAGCCATTATACATATGACAACTGGTTGACTGACCATTGGGGAATGCCTACTTAGAACGTGATACAGACGAAGACTACCATTATAAGCACCAGGCTGCTCGAGCCCAACTGCCGATACCCCCTGTCTTGCATTACCTCATTTATCTTTTCAGAAAACATATATAGTGACAAACAGCTTTTTTAGCCCAATGCCATTAGGACAACCTACTGCTTAGTCCACACTAAAATGGCATTTCAAAGCCATATATGAACTTTTCGCAATACAATGTTGATCCTAAGTATGTTATCTCCAATGTATAAGCGCATTAGCTTTTTATACCAGTAATTCTGGAAACTAATCCTGATATTCAGCTACTCATCTCTTTCTTGTGTTTTAAAAGCCAGACAAGAAATCTGAATGTCCTAATACATCATACTACACCCACTGTATATTTAGATGTCTCTGTGCTTTGAAATTTTCATGAACACTCTCTTCGAACTGAAAGGAAAACAGAATAGCAGCATGAAATATGCTATTTAAAATGGCAGTTCTGGTTCAAGTATGTGGTGTAAGTAAATGTGACTGCGTGCATGAGGTATGTTTTTTTGAAGATAATTCCACCACTTAACAACATCTGAACCATTTTTCTATGGAGCCATTGTGTCACTGAGGACGAAAAGGCTTGCATTACCTTAAAGGGGAATGAGAACAAAAAGATATATTGGTAACATCTTCAAGACGCAATTAATCTTTTATACTGGCATGTACTGACACGGTGTAATGGGAGAGAAAAAGCCCCTTCCAATAAAAAAACACAAACACAAAAAAATGGAAGCTTTGTTTCTCTGGTTTTGAAAAAAAAAGTTTTCATGTGTTCATGAAATATTAACAAGTGTGCATTCTGCGAGAAGATGTATTTGAAGAGCGTTTGATGGATTGACGATTGTGGCCAGACGGCCATGATACATTTAGTCAGATCAGCAGCACATAACCCAGCAGGCCTGCTTAGATACAACAAATGGCCATAAACACTGGAGACTGGCAGTTTGTGGAGGAGGTTACATGTAAATAGCCGTTTGGACAGATAGAACCAGACTGTGTCTAAATTCCCTCTATGTTGGCCAGACACTGATAAGATGTACAAACTGGTAGTGAACATGTACTTTTCTTTTCTTCTACCTTAGTTGCTCAGTTGCCAAACAAATGGCCTAGACCAGGTTTATTAACTACATCCTCATCCTTCACACTATAACAACCATAATATCTAAAAGATGATTACGCTGACTACAGAGCATGATCAATCTTTAACAACAGAGCACTGCCAAACCCTTCAGCTTTGTATACAGCCAAACCAAAATGCGCTACGACAAGTACGTGTAATTTTCCTATTCTGTTATTTACCAGTCACATGCATTATGATCGAGCAGCTCTTAATGCATGACAATGCCGCGCATAATTGCCGGGTCTACAGTTTCACATGGTAGCATTAACCCGAATCTTAAAGAGTTTTGGACTATCACAGGTCTGTGGTAGATCTGAGAAGACAGAGCCAAAGTGATAGGTGTGTGTGTGCTTCACCCACTTCCCGGTCTGATCCTTGTCTGATTTCAGCCAGCTGTGGGGGGGACATGGCACACTTATCTCCCGTGATATTTCTCTGACAATTCCACTCAGCCCAACAACAATAAATGATGGCATCCAGCTTGCAAGCATGTTAATATTGCATGGAGTCAGAGATACATGCCGCCTATATTGGTTTTCCACAAACACCGAAGGACACGTCAAAGAGCCAGGAGGAAAGGGGTAGGTAGGGGGGTAAGGGGACGACCAAAGCAGCTACATTAGCATCTGTTTTAATGATACCGTTTGCAGAGGTAATGTAATTTAGCAGACTGATAATACGGGGTTTGTCCAAGCATTAATGAGATCAGAGGGGCGAATGTATCCCTTACCATACCAGATGATCCCCAATGGGTGAGTTAAGGTCCAAGCGTTATCACTACCCAAGTCATTTGATTAGATTCTCACCTTACCAGTTCTACCTTGGCCACCATGTAGTATGGTTTTATAGCTCTGACTTTGCCTGTTCTTCAGCCCTGTCTCACAGGAGCGCAATCTCAGTCAACGCCAGCCCATTATACAGCCACATCTCTAGGAATCAAGCTGTATCAAGTCTACAGAGACTTTGGTAAATCTCCGAATTCCGGCCAGCTTCCATTTAGTTAATGAAGTCACAATTCTACCTTTCCCTTATACAGCCTCGGACAAATGAATGAAACTGCTTACAAGTCTCCTTCAGCCAAACACATACATGTATATGCCTTAATAGCCATGCATCATCACAACAACAGAAGTTGAATAGAGTCATACACCATGTAAAATGATATGTATTGTTTTCTTTTTTAACCTTTGAGAAGTAAAAAAAAGTCTTGAATGAAATCAGTGAATACATGTACATACAAAATAAACTGTCTGAAAAATCTGTTTATATTACACACACAAAGAGACAAAAGATTAACAGCTACATTGTGATTTCACTAAATATTACAATAACAAGTGTTACACTGGAAATGTGAAAATAAAGTGTCAGAAAGATTCATGCTGAATGATATACATTTCTGTACCCAACAAACTGAAGCATGTGAAACTGATTTAAAGAATAAAGAAAATGAAGACATCAAAATTTGTTCAAGATATCTTGAATGTGGGTTTAAAACTTAGTACAGCCTCTGACATAGAATTCTGCCACCCTTGAACTTCTTGCAACGTAATGTATAATATTTTAATCTTGTTTTTAAGGGGATGTTACTTTTTATTTAAGGAGTATTATTATCATCATTGACAACATACGCATCTCCCTGGGTCCTTTATGCAAACTCACACAGAAACAATCACAGTGACATAGCTAAACAAAAACAAATAAATAAATACATTTATACAGTATCAGCAGCCAGTAAGTAACAAAACATCTGTCAATATAAAAGACTACAAAATATTTGGCAATTTAAGAGATTACAAAATATAAATCAATTCATTTACTAATTAACAAAAGATATATTTCTGTTTTAGATAAGAAAAATCTAATGATTACTAAAAATTATGAATTGTAAGTACATGCACCTATAAATTTCAAAGACTATCAGTTGCATCCTTTCAGGAGGTTACAAAACATTCACACTTTGACAAAAAAACAAAGAAAAAAAATTTATATACAACAAGGTATCAGTGCATGAGAAAGTTAATAGCTAGGTAATGAACCAAACAGTGGATTAAGTTACAAGAAAACCATTACAGTTACAATACTGAGATAGTCTGCTCTCGCAGTACAGTAAATCAGCTGGAATTTCAAGGAATTTGTCACCAATTAAATACTTTGCTGCTGGTGAAAAATGGCTCGAAAATTTTATGTGATTAAAAGTTTCTGTAAATCACACATAACTTCACATGAGTTTTTGAAAAACTAATCACATTCTGTACTACAGTTCACATAGCAGGGCAAATCTGTTGGCGAAAAATTCCATAAAATCATGCAGGCAAATTACTGTACTTGCTACACTTTGAACCCTGACTGCTTCTGAGGCCAACAAAGAAATGGACATGCCCAAAGCTAATAGCTTAACATGTATATATACACAGCCTGACTGGAGAGAGAAACATTGTTCGATTATCAGCTCACGCTACAGTTGTTTTCACCATTTCCTGGCTATCACACTTTCGGTTTATTTCATTTGAGCATCAATATTAGAATATTTAATCATACATCATGAGTTACTTCCCCTGGGGCATCTGACTCACACCAAATCGTTCACCTCAAATCGTCGAGCTTTTGTCATGTAAATACAGCCTAGGTTATAATAGCATTTCACCAGAAAACCGACATTGCCTAGAGACGTATTTACAAGTTAAATTGGATGGAAATACACACTGATGTATGCAGTTCTTGATTACACTGCCATCCTGGAATTCTACATTCCAAATTACCTCACAAAGCTCAACACAATGGCCAGCATTAAACATGTGCCAAATGCTTTTTGAAACTAGACATTCTCATCCAAAATAAAAGCTGTTTTTTTTTTTCTTTCTTTTTTTTTTCTTCTTTTCTCCACATTTCCTTTCAGATAGGCTGGCTGGGCACGAGCCGTTGATCATGATTTGAACTAATGGAGCTGCCCAGATGAGCAAGCACCTGTTAAACAGTGTACACAATGAGACCTGTAATAGAGGCATTTTTCTCTGTGGCTGATGACACGAGGCTGCGTTGTTCATTAGAGACGCCCCATGTTAATGAGCCCCGAGGAAAAACTCTACGTCTTCATACTTCATTCTCAATAACTTACCTGGTTGTGCCTTCAGCTCTGGCACATCGTTAGCCTTCAAACAGCCATCCATCACCTGTGTACCTGGATGTGGAGGCAGCTGCAAGCCAGACCTCCCCCGGGTTTCACCATCAACAACTCCCTTTTTAGTAATAATTTAACAAGTGAACAAGACTAAGGTGAAGCCACAGTACATAGTGTCCTGTAAGCCATGATCTCTGACTGACAGATGAAAAGGTGCTTACAAAACATCAAAGCATATAGCCTCTAATACTTTTCATGTATTTCAAGTCCTTCGTGGCCCAGAGTTTCTTGTGAAGGTTTAGGTCAAAAGATGTCTGACAGTGCATCTATTTTAACAACATCTTGGTGGGTGTATTAATTCAAGGCATTCCTCAACTTCCTGTCAAAATAAGCAGCCAGGTTCACAAATAAAAAATGAAATCATAAATACTTCAAAAAGAAGTCTCTGCCACTCTTCATCCATCATATATGTGCCTGGGGGATATTTCCATAAGGCTAAGATTTATCAAAAGAGATGCGAACTAACGTTTAAACTAACAAGTCAATTTCATTATCTATTGAACACGGCTCAACTGACATGATGGGTGAACAACAAAATAATGCCCCTGCAGCCAAAGCAAAGGGAAATAACTGGTTTGCTTGTTCGACATTTTGAGTTGCATATTTGGCAGCCTGATCAGATTGCTCTATAGTTTTCATTAAAGTGAATGTTACCGTTAAAAAAAAAAAAAAAAATCATAAAACCCTGACGACACTGAAAAACAATGCAGGTACAGTTTCACGCCAACTGTGTGTCAAAAAACCAGTGCCATCGCATGGACAAAACATTAATGTAAGGTTCTAGGGAATCTGACGTTATCAGCTGAGAGAGGAACAGGCCACTCTGACAACAACACTCACAGCACATCAACGTGGAAGAATACCATCACCATATTTTCCCATGCCAACGCAATCTTCCCTTTAGGCAATGCACTTTTTAATTTGTGAGTAATTATTTAATCCTAGTAATATGGCAATCAATATAAGCCGGTAGAGGGCGGTGATGATCTTACACTGACACATGTATAGTGGCAGCTGTCAGCCACAAGAAGGGTTAACATGGGAGCATTTCACCGTGTGCTTGTCAAGCCGTTGTGCAACAATGCAACAGCGCTGCGTCAAGTACCGTGCCAAGTCAATGTACCCAAATTCCTGCCCTATACCTCATACATGTATTGTCAGAACAACAATGACACACTTGACCTCATCCTTCAAGGCTGCTGTGTTACACAGCTATTCCTTGATTCTAACTAAAATACAGACTCCAAGAGACAAAGCAATTATCACATACACAATTATATATCTTTTGTTTTATTAGAAGTGATGCATGTAAAAGAAATGCATTGATTCCTGATTAAATTTCATCAGCATGACAAAGCTGATTATATAATGACTTTGCCTTTGGGCTTTCATGCATTATTTTGGTAATCGTCTCCTATTAACTTGTGGCGAGTAACCTTAATCCCGACATTATTTCTCACTGGAATGCGAAGCTGACATGGCTAGTCATGATGCCCAACTAAGTCACATTTAGTAGACACATGTACACTTGATTCCTTGGTTCTTGTCCTCCTCTCATTAACTATTTATATCACTTCTGGTGATATTATCATAAAATAATGACAAATGGAAACTGTTCCATCATCCACACCAATATTCGGCAACTATCCGACAGTTTTAAAATCTTCAGGCTAACAAAGTACTGAACATGGGGTCTTCAAGTTCAGCTTCATACGACCTTGGTGTTCTTACCAGGCCACCACAGTATGGTAACCACCGTACGCAAATGGCACCGACTTATGCCTGTACATATGTGTGAAATTATATAAAGATTCTTAAATCCTGAAAACTACTTCCTGTTCCTGCTCTTATTTAGATACCCAGCCACTGACCAGTCATTAGTGCATCAAACAACAAAGCAAGTCCAGAAGATGTGTTCAGTGTAGGTGCGTGGACATTTGACAGGCTGGCGGCAGCGGCTGGGAAGATCAGAGGTATCTGCTGGCATTTCCGTCCGCACCAGGATGGGCGAGGGACCATCCACCTAGCGACCCAGACAGGAAATTAGTCCCACATAGCTAGTGCTATTTACATCAGTATCAGCTGAGGCCTACTACAAGTCCCCCTGGCTCGGACCTGGGACAGAGGCCTCAGGGGACAGGAGCCTGAGGTGGGGCATGTAGCTAGCTAGGACAGATACATGTAGCTATACTGTGAATTAATGGAGATCTGTGCACCTAGCCAGACACAGCATTCCAGGAATCAGAGGGTCTCGCTAAGCCAGGTGTTAAGGTAGATCACAAGCACAGGTAGTTCAGCGTATATGTAGGTGCTGCGTATAGCAAGATAAGAGATCAGTCATACACCTAATGTCATGTACATGTATCTGTCATTCTTATAAATCTTACCACAGCAATATACAGTTACTACCTATCATGGTATGGATGTCATAACCATTACACTCAGTCCACAACTGAGGGGGTGGGGTGTTCTTTTCTCTTTCAAAATGGCAAACTCTTTGTCTTCAATCAATGACATAGTGGCTCAAAAATTCATACTGGTCTTATTTTCTTTCCCCTGCAAATTCATTAACCAAATAAATGCATGGTAATATAGTCAGTTTTTCATTTATTCATTTTACAAATGCAAACTCGTTTTCAGTCAATTAAGCAGTGGCTCAAAAAGTCATATTTGTCTGATTTTATTTCCCCTTCAAATTCATTAACCCAATAAACCAATGATAATGTACTCAGTTTTTCATTCCTTCATGATTGTATTAGAGGGTAGCCAAACAAACCACCAGGCTTCCAACCATAAAGCCAGCCAGAGATATGTAAAAATCGACTGATGGTACAAACCTAGGTTCTGCCAAAATAGACAGTATACTCTGTGACTAACAGAATTTGCCACTCATTAAGATCCAGACAAACATCCCTTTTGGCCGCCCAGGAACCTATCTGGATACACTAAGTGCTTAAAGTGCCCCGAGATCCCTTGCATGATATACCCTCCCCCACTACAGATACCACACTGTCCCTCACACACTTCCATATCTGACTAACGCTAAGTGAGCCAAGAGTAAACTATGTGTTTATCGCCAAATTAACAATCACTGTACACTGGATGGATGCTGCTGACTGACGTAACAATTTCCACTTCATATCACACTGGTCAATGCTCGCTCAATTATCTGACCTATGCTCCATCATCTGATCAACTAATGAATTATCTGATCAAGTTTAAAAAGTTGATGACGAACTGAACATGACACAACTGGCTTGAATGCAGTAGCTCTCAGAAGCCCGCAGATGTAGCTGGGATTTCTTCCAATCATGATCGAGCAATGTATAGATTGGATCCAGCAAATCCACTCCAGGCATTTAATATTTTTAAGTCATTTATTATGTTAATATAGAGGACATACTGGGAGCATCCATCTGTCTAGACAAAGTCAAACTATAATTTGTAAAGTTATATATAGAAGCAAACCCAGACAGCCAATATTGTTTCATATAATATTACAGGGTCAAATAACAGGGGTCTCGTTCAGTTAAAATGGTGATTTCGCTGGTTTTTATACCACTCAAATTGTCTCTTCTAATCTGACTCCCCCTGACTTGTCTACAGCTTGGGCACTTGATGGAAGATGGTGGATTTTTAACCCTGAATAAATGCAACACTTTTCCTGAACATTCTTGATCAAATACTATAATATTGTAAAAGTGTGTGTAAAAATTGTTAAAAAATGTTACTACATGTACATGTACATTTGAGTTAAGGATTAGAATGTTTTATTTATTTATTCACAGATCCATGCAAGAAACATAAATGAGCCCCCAATACAATCTCTTATTATACAATGGCTGCTAGATACATGTGTGAGGGACCATGGAAATTATACTGAAGAACGCAGACATCAAACCAAACACACAGCCAGCAACAAAACACAACTTCTGTAGAAGTACTAAATCGGTGGATGAAGAATAATGACAATTATACTGAAGAATGCAGGCCACAACAATCACACAGTCAGCCACAAAACACAACTTCTGTAGAAGTAGTAAATCCGTGGATGAAGAATAATGACAATTACACTGAAGAACGCAGAAATCAAACCAAACACACAACCAGCAATAAAACACAACTTCTGTAGAAGTACTAAATCTGCGGATGAAGAATAATGACAATTATACTGAAGAACGCAGAAATCAAACCAAACACACAGCCAGCAACAAAACACAACTACTGTAGAAGTAGTAAATCCACTGATGAAGAATAACAACAATTATACTGAAGAACGCAGAAATCAAACCAAACACACAGCCAGCAATAAAACACAACTACTGCAGAAGTAGTAAATCTGCAGATGAAGAATAATGACAATTACACTGAAGAACGCAGAAATGAAACCAAACACACAGCCAGCAATAAAACACAACTACTGGAGAAGTAGTAAATCTGCAGATGAAGAATAATGACAATTATACTGAAGAACGCAGAAATCAAACCAAACACACAGCCACCAACAAAACACAACTACTGCAGAAGTACTAAATCTGCAGATGAAGAATCATGACAATTATACTGAAGAACGCAGAAATCAAACCAAACACACAGCCAGCAACAAAACACAACTACTGTAGAAGTACTAAATCTGCAGATGAAGAATAATGACAATTACACTGAAGAACGCAGAAATCAAACCAAACACACAGCCAGCAACAAAACACAACTACTGTAGAAGTAGTAAATCTGCAGATGAAGAATAATAACAATTAAACTGAAGAACGCAGAGATCAAACCAAACACAAAGCCAGCAACAAAACACAACTACTGTAGAAGTACTAAATCTGCAGATGAAGAATAATGGCAATTATACTGAAGAATGCAGAAATCAAACCAAACACACAGCCACCAACAAAACACAACTACTGGAGAAGTAGTAAATCTGCAGATGAAGAATAACGACAATTACACTGAAGAACACAGAAATCAAACCAAACACACAGCCAGCAACAAAACACAACTACTGTAGAAGTACTAAATCTGCAGATGAAGAATAATGACAATTATACTGAAGAATGCAGAAATAAAACCAAACACACAGCCAGCAACAAAACACAACTACTGCAGAAGTACTAAATCTGCAGATGAAGAATAATGACAATTACACTAAAGAACGCAGAAATGAAACCAAACACACAGCCAGCAATAAAACACAACTACTGCAGAAGTACTAAATCTGCAGATGAAGAATAATGACAATTACACTGAAGAACGCAGAAATCAAACCAAACACACAGCCAGCAATAAAACACAACTACTGGAGAAGTAGTAAATCTGCAGATGAAGAATAATGACAATTACACTGAAGAACGCAGAAATCAAACCAAACACACAGCCACCAACAAAACACAACTACTGTAGAAGTAGTAAATCTGCAGATGAAGAATAATGACAATTACACTGAAGAACGCAGAAATCAAACCAAACACACAGCCAGCAATAAAACACAACTACTGCAGAAGTAGTAAATCTGCAGATGAAGAATAATGACAATTATACTGAAGAACGCAGAAATCAAACCAAACACACAGCCAGCAATAAAACACAACTACTGGAGAAGTACTAAATCTGCAGATGAAGAATAATAACAATTATACTGAAGAACGCAGAAATCAAACCAAACACACAGCCAGCAACAAAACACAACTACTGGAGAAGTAGTAAATCTGCAGATGAAGAATAATGACAATTATACTGAAGAACGCAGAAATCAAACCAAACACAAAGCCAGCAACAAAACACAACTACTGTAGAAGTACTAAATCTGCAGATGAAGAATAATGACAATTAAACTGAAGAACGCAGAGATCAAACCAACCACAAAGCCAGCAATAAAACACAACTACTGTAGAAGTACTAAATCTGCAGATGAAGAATAATGGCAATTATACTGAAGAATGCAGAAATCAAACCAAACACACAGCCAGCAACAAAACACAACTACTGTAGAAGTAGTAAATCTGCAGATGAAGAATAACGACAATTACACTGAAAAACGCAGAAATCAAACCAAACACACAGCCAGCAACAAAACACAACTACTGTAGAAGTACTAAATCTGCAGATGAAGAATAATGACAATTATACTGAAGAATGCAGAAATCAAACCAAACACACAGCCAGCAACAAAACACAACTACTGTAGAAGTACTAAATCTGCAGATGAAGAATAATGACAATTACACTAAAGAACGCAGAAATGAAACCAAACACACAGCCAGCAATAAAACACAACTACTGCAGAAGTACTAAATCTGCAGATGAAGAATAATGACAATTACACTGAAGAACGCAGAAATCAAACCAAACACACAGCCAGCAATAAAACACAACTACTGGAGAAGTAGTAAATCTGCAGATGAAGAATAATGACAATTATACTGAAGAACGCAGAAATCAAACCAAACACACAGCCACCAACAAAACACAACTACTGTAGAAGTAGTAAATCTGCAGATGAAGAATAATGACAATTACACTGAAGAACGCAGAAATCAAACCAAACACACAGCCAGCAATAAAACACAACTACTGCAGAAGTAGTAAATCTGCAGATGAAGAATAATGACAATTATACTGAAGAACGCAGAAATCAAACCAAACACACAGCCAGCAATAAAACACAACTACTGGAGAAGTAGTAAATCTGCAGATGAAGAATAATAACAATTATACTGAAGAACGCAGAAATCAAACCAAACACACAGCCAGCAACAAAACACAACTACTGGAGAAGTAGTAAATCTGCAGATGAAGAATAATGACAATTATACTGAAGAACGCAGAAATCAAACCAAACACAAAGCCAGCAACAAAACACAACTACTGTAGAAGTACTAAATCTGCAGATGAAGAATAATGACAATTAAACTGAAGAACGCAGAGATCAAACCAACCACAAAGCCAGCAATAAAACACAACTACTGTAGAAGTACTAAATCTGCAGATGAAGAATAATGGCAATTATACTGAAGAATGCAGAAATCAAACCAAACACACAGCCAGCAACAAAACACAACTACTGTAGAAGTAGTAAATCTGCACGATGAAGAATAACGACAATTACACTGAAAAACGCAGAAATCAAACCAAACACACAGCCAGCAACAAAACACAACTACTGTAGAAGTACTAAATCTGCAGATGAAGAATAATGACAATTATACTGAAGAATGCAGAAATCAAACCAAACACACAGCCAGCAACAAAACACAACTACTGTAGAAGTAGTAAATCTGCAGATGAAGAATAATGACAATTACACTGAAGAACGCAGAAATCAAACCAAACACACAGCCAGCAACAAAACACAACTACTGTAGAAGTACTAAATCTGCAGATGAAGAATAATGACAATTACACTGAAGAACGCAGAAATCAAACCAAACACACAGCCAGCAATAAAACACAACTACTGTAGAAGTAGTAAATCTGCAGATGAAGAATAATGACAATTATACTGAAGAACGCAGAAATCAAACCAAACACACAGCCACCAACAAAACACAACTTCTGTAGAAGTAGTAAATCTGCGGATGAAGAATAATGACAATTACACTGAAGAACGCAGAAATCAAACCAAACACACAGCCAGCAACAAAACACAACTACTGCAGAAGTACTAAATCTGCAGATGAAGAATAACGACAATTATACTGAATAACACTATCAGTTGCAAAACTGAATCTCACAAGATTAAATGCTGGATACACTTTGATGCAATTAAACTGATGAACATAAGCTAATTAAAACAATAACACTACCAGCAACAAAAACACAAGGTCAACAGCTGATAGATGCAGGTATGAAGAATCATGCCAATTATACTGATGGTATCAAATACAAAATGATCACAAAATAAGCCCCCAAAACCCTGCAACCTTCAATGAGATACCGGATGCACTGTGTACAGGAATCATTATCCTGATGAACACAAATCAAAACAATACAACCTCTCAACACTTGCTGGATACAGTGAACATAAGTCTATGCAGGGTTCTTGGTAAGTAAACACAGTTTTTGTATGTTTGAAACCTACACCGTATAGCCAAGAGACTTTGTGTGTAGACTTACTTGCACATACTACAGAGATGGTAAAACATTATGAGTTCACTCTGCCACAAGACAAAAACAGTTGTGAGTTTACCAAGGTTGTGCAAATACTTTTGAATCAATGCGTCTCTGCCAAATGCAGAACCACAACAGGGACATCATGACAATGAGATGTTTGCCCATGTAGATGCCATGTGGGCAACTTGTGGGGGGTCATCAGGTACGAGATGGAACAGATGAGCTCATTTGGCTGGTCAGATATGTTTGGAGAACGTTTAAGTTCTTGTAATTTTTGATGGAATTAAACTACAGCACACATAACTTGAACAAAGCCCCTGAATATTTTATTCATAGAAAACATGCTTCGAGCCAATCTACCATTTACTTCCTATAAACAGTGTACCACAATTATCGATACAGAGTCCAAATGCTCTTGTATGCCCTCAGAAAAGTAAACAAATGTCCATTGTAAGCTGAGCAGGCAGATTTCATGCATGCCCATCTCAATAGACCAGGCACACACACTTACCGTTTCCGGGTTTGGGCAAACACACAGCTCTATATCATATTGGACAGTCCCAAACTTATGCCACACATCAATAAACTCAAACTCAGTAGCCTTTTCTCTTTAGCCTGTGAATAAACAAATGATTTAAGGAATGTTTTCAAAGTAATTGTCCCGGGAGAATGTTCCTCTACTTACGCTTCAGCCAATTGGGCCCACAGAGTAAACAAGTAATTAGTTTTAGATTAGATATCCATGGTGCTGGTTCCCTATAATGGTCCATTGAGTAAATAACAAAATCTTAATGTGCCCACGAGTAAACATGACCTTACTGTATACAAGACATGAAAAAATCAACACTGCTATTTGTATTTTTAAATCTATCTTCATGTCAACTTCGTTTCTGGATATTTCCAATTTCCTGAGACTGCAACCGCTTATTGAGTTGCTCTGATTGTGCAGGGATTGGGCAGAAGCTGGTGAACACTGCTAAAGTCATGAAAACAATAGAGCCATTTTCCCCTACTCAATGAGAAAATCTTAAGGGGAAAGTCCATACAAATACGCCAAGATCCCTGTTCAAACCAACTTCATGAGAACCAACTGAAAAGCCATAATATCCCCCCTCTCGGTACTTTCCTGTTCCCGTAATAACACAGGCCTTCTGTTTTGATACCAATTAATTAAAACACGACATCTCCCACTCTGAAATGATGCCCACTGACCTGGGGTCATTACTGCCTACATTCATGTGCTAACATCACCTTCATTTACTTTCCTGCCCCTTTCCATCCAGTGTGTTAACTCCCCTAATCCATACGGACAGGAACTCCTGCCGGGCTATCAGTCCGCCCTCTCTCTGTAAACACCGGCTGCCGGACTGAGACATCTCTTCTCTATGGTATTCATCAATATGTGGCCAGAGTTTACAGTCAATTCTCACAATGGTCAATAACTGATCTGGCTACTTTCAGCAGAGATTCCGGACATTGTCAATGCAATAATCCATTACAGGATGGAATGTAGCCAACACTAAACCATGTCCCCTTATGACAAAAATCTCTTCCAAGAAAGAAAGAAAAAAAGCAAGCCAAAAAAAAAGTAACGAAGTCTTGAACAACTAAGATGTTCTCCTTCTCCAAAAGGGCATTAAATGTCTGCCACACTAAAATCAATATCACACTGACACAAATTCAACAAATGTATACATCCATCAGAAACAAGGATAGAATCAAGAACTCAGATGTGAACTACATGTATATGGTAAGTGCTGCATTTATTATTTTTGCATTATATATAGATATAACACACATGAACATACATGTATGTTCTGAAAAATAGAAAAAACTTATACCTGGTTCATCGAAAACAAGATTAAAAAGTGCCAATGTTGAGAAAATCTGACTGCGAAATCTTGACTTCACTTGGGGCTGGTGAATTTTTTGAAACTTTAATGATTTCTTAATAATTCAATCCAGTGATGAGTTGCAAAGGTGAAAAGATCTAGCCTTCTGACACACTGAAGAGGGTCTTAGACAGGATTAGAAATGCA
Source organism: Liolophura sinensis (assembly GCF_032854445.1). Lineage (NCBI taxonomy): Eukaryota > Metazoa > Mollusca > Polyplacophora > Chitonida > Chitonidae > Liolophura > Liolophura sinensis. The sequence goes on from NC_088300.1 coordinate 46,641,540, forward strand.
GAAAGCTTGGATTATACTTCCCCTGTTGCAGCTCGTAATCTAATCAAAAATTCTAAAATTCTGCATCGCATTCCCCAAAATCTAACTTTGCAAGCCATGGCTCGTTTTTCTGTCAAGTTTCACTTTTTAAAACAATCCAGATAAATCCCTCAATCAATACTTGTCCATTATTTTGATTAAGTTTACTTTACTTTAGACTTGTTGAACAGAAAAGCCTCCAAAACCTGTAGTTTCATAAAAAGAACGGATATTTACAGTGTAAATACAGAAGGACTTTTTTCTGTGACCGTCCCAGCTCAGGGAAACAGTTATGCGGTGCGGCAGACGGTGTCATGGGTCAACCACTGAGATGGCTGCAGTAATATTGGCCACTACTGTTCCCATCAACTCAGGATTAAGAAAAGTTTGGTTTATTCCCCACCACGCTCACTTGCCCGCTTCAACACTATCACACTTCCACAGTTATTAGTCCATGGCTGGTTTCTGGTTATGAAATTCCATTCTTCTCTCTCATTTCTTGTTAGCAGTGGGCCTTATACCAATCCAGAAGAGGAAATGAGAAAATGGTTCTTATTCTCGAAGACTAGCCAACAGAGGCCTGCCCAAGGTCTTCTGGTGAGCCTGTCCCCCCCAACAAAATACCATGTGTAATTGGACTTATCAGGGAACAGTCTTAAACGCCTTGCTGGAAAATTGAGATTGGTTAAAAAACGGCGCGTGTAAATACAAGTGATATCTGACTAATGGTGTTCTGGGACTTGGGAAGGGACAAGGCAACTGTATAGCAATAACCTTCCATTCCAAGAAAACCACATCTAATGAACTGAATATTTAATATAGTCTCTCATGTGATATGACAGTAGCTTTCAGTCATCCACTATTATGGGACAAGTGTTTGTATAGACCATATGGTCCCCACAAATTAATGGACAGCCAGCCATAAAGAAGACAAATCAGAGGTCAGTGGCATTGGTAAAAAGCATTCGCTAATGCTCTTCCTCATGTCTCACCATACAATAATAACAAGTCTTGTTCTTCAACAAGTATGAGAAGGACTACCATCCTTGAAATAAAATTGGTCTCTAAAGGTCACCATTCACCGATGTTTAGGTATTAGACTGAGTAAACCAACCGAGCATTAGTACAAATTATTGCAAGAAAAAAAGTTAACCAACCTTTCCAACAAAAGCTTCAAGGGTGCATCATATGTTGTTTTTCTTTTAACAATATAATCGAGTACATTGTTTATAGCCAGTATGAGAAAGAACCATGTGTTTTGAAATTTGTTTCTAAGAAATTTGTGATTTGGCAGAAAATCACAACGCTTTAAACTTCACCAGATTTTGATGCTTGCAATAAAACTCGGACAAAAGTTTGTCGTACATTAAGGCAATTTTTTCACCAATAATGAAGACTTTTGTTGGTTTGCATAGATTGGTGTCGTCTTCAACACTCTTTAAACCAAGTGCCACATTTGTGGTGTAAATGAAGTCTTAACAAATACATTTAAACACGTATTAATATATAACTATCAAATTTATGTCAATTCACATGGAATGCTTATAGAAAATGGACAAAAACAAGTTCAGAGGATCTCTCAATTACGGCTCAGCGTGGGGAGTTGCAATTCAACTGAAATTACATTAAAATGTGACATTTAATAAAATCAGTCAGAGATAGGATTATGTCATCTAAACACCACGTAAAGCTTATTTCTGGCAAATGTGTAAGTTTGTAGCCCTTTATTCACAATGGGACTGATCAACCCTGGAAAACTCATCCAGAAAAGTAGCACTGTCCAGAGGCTTTCTGGGTAATGCTATATTGATTGATAATAGGGAAAACACTAAGGTAATTGTGATGGACAGGGGAGAAAGTGGCTTGAGGTCATCTCAATCAGTTCTGCCCATCTAACCATGTTAGAGTGGTGGTCAGAGATGGCGACCTGTCAAGCGTCTGGCCACGGCACTATCTGAGACCAGAACTCGTCCACCAGAGCAGGAAGCAACTGTCTCGGATAGCACTAATGTACAGGCAAAACATGGCTCTTCTTACCAAGACACATCAGGCAGCTGACGAAAATATAGCCTTGAGGACTCCATACAATAACCAAATCTTAAAGGGACGCCTTCCAAAATAAACGCACCTGCATAGGCTAAACACCAACACCTACATATCACTGCCGTAAGACGGGAGCATGGATAGACAAAGAGTTTTAACTTGGAGGGGGGAAAAAATCTGTTCTCATTATCTACATCCGAAGGAAGGCCGAAATAGATTAGCTCTGATCACCTAGATATAACAGGCATGAACCAGCTCTAATCATCTAAATAAAACATGCAACGAACAGTTCTGATTGCCAATATACACCAGGTAAAAAAATCAACTAAAACTGCCCGAGTAAAACAGTCAGGGATTATAACCTAAAACATTTATTTCAATATTTTTTTCAGTAACTTTAATGACTGCAATTCTGGGCATGCCATCAAATGCCATTATATACTTATAAATGTTTCAGTCATATGATGAAAAGGAGCCATTAGGTGTGTACATATAATGTGTCTTCTTGTGGCAGAGCGAGTACATGCCAACACTAAAGTATCATGTCAGGGTTTGATGCCACGTCTCCCAATTTCAAGGCGGACAAATGCAATTATGATTTAATTTTGTAACCTGCTTCTTTGTATTCCTGTTACATGACTCCATTACATGACATGACAGTAGTCCTCATTGTGAAGTAGTACACTGACTGACCAAACCTTTAGGCCACTAACAATGCAGGACAGCAGTAAAACTGCCTTGGAATCAGGAAAGAGGTGAGGCCACGTAACTTAACAAGGAGATGCAGTTGTTGACAGACTTAACACATTAGATCTTGTACAGGGAACATCAGTATCTATGTTTGGCCAGCAAATACACTCAATTTCAGACTTGGACTTGGAACACAGACTTGGATGTGAAGAAGAGTCAATGTCAGTGCCAAAAACTGCTATTCTTACCATAAATGACAACATGTTTTTCACACAGCTCTCTGTAGTTTTCATGAGATAAGGCCTATAACACAGGTCGATACCACATAAGTTTATTAATACAGAGGTGATGAAGAGTCATGGAATTTTCAGTTAGCCTTGAGTACTTTCAATCTTCACCTATGCACTCATTTTTTTTTTTTTGTCCTCATTGCTTAAACTGCCACACATACAATGCATGTATCCAAAGATATGATTTTCACAGGTTTAGCACAGGTATGGGCTTGAACCAAACCTGTGCTAGTTATAGGCTGTTCTTTTGAAGGCCTACTAAGAGATGTTTCCTGTCCAGTCTCACAAATGTCACACAAATGTGTATTTAAGACAATAAAATTTTCTAATTTAGGAAATGTTCTTTGCTTGCTGCTGGGTGTCTCTCTGCGCTGTCAATTAATCCACAATACAGTGAAAAAAACTACTTCAAGAAATCAAAAAATAAAGCTTACGTACAATGGAAAAAAAGTGCATGCTGAATGCGCATATTCACCACACTGAAAATCTCATGATTGTCATAACAGTTTATTAGTCTCCACTCTGTCTGGCAATGTACAGTGTCTGTATTTTATATTTCGCTCAATATAATAAACATTAAAATCAAAATGTGTATCACCATGAGCAATCCAAGCAGTTTGAGGTGTTTAAAAATGTGCTACAACAAATGAAAAGCCCTTAACTTTGTACATAATCAAGTTTCATTTCTGTTTACAATGAAAAAAAAAAAAGATATTTTCTTTTCACACAAGTTTTTAGTACTGATTTCTGTAGTTTAGCCATTTTCTTTTTTAAATCTCTTTCAGAAAAGACAAACTCATCAAATTCTATCAAAAGGGTCCAAGGTTAATTGATCTTAGATGGATTTACACAAACACCATTTTTTCAAAATGTTGCATGGGCAAATGACAGAAATCCATCTAAGAAAAGCTATGTGAGTCACATCACTGTAAAGTTGGTCAGAGTTGATACACAAAATGTATTTTTTTCCAGGAAAAAATTACTATGAAATGAAATGAAAAGATTTTTTGGAGAACATGGGTGGACAATGTAATATATTTCTGTTCATTTCTTTTCAATATCAGTAAAGCAATTACGATGAAAAATATCTTTGGATATCATCTTGCATGCACATATCCATTCTAGAGGAGGGAGGGGATAGATTTCATTTGCATAAAACATGGACAATTTACATGAAAACAAGCAATCAAAAGTAAGCTATACATGCCTGAGACAGAGACACAGCGCCTTAAGCACTCAGTAAGCAAAAACTCAAGCTCATACATTTGTTGTCATGTTCCTATCATTGTGAGTGAAATGAAAACTGTCAAATATAAGGTACTCTCAATTTTATTATGCAGACATGTTTGCACAACAATTTTCTACAAGCAACTACACGGGCATTATTCTTTTGCTAATCTGTCGGAACAGCCCAGCATGACAAGACCATCCTCACTAAATGCCAAACTTGACAGTCTTCTTCCACATATAAATACATTTCGTGTGCAGCACAATGTAATGTCCCTGAAAACATGGCTGGCTGAGATCTATGTCCTTGCACAAGGCTGAGGACCAAGGATAAACAATGTGACATGTGAGCAGCCGACTAAGCCTGGATCCCACAAACAAGAAAGTAGCATGCAAAGGGACAAATTATAAAAAATCACATCTGTGCCAGCACTGTATAAACAATACAAAGCCACATAAATATATCTGCTGACAATCGCACACAGCCAAATGGGGTTTTAAATGCATAGGACCTCTATGGAAGTACAAACACAGATATACACTTGTAAATACACAAGCACCTGAATCAACTATGGTATGTGGATTTGACATGAAATGTCATCGATTTCTTATTACACTGCATTCATTATGAGTCATTATAATTTATGTAGAAAATGATAACAGTCTCACTTCCACGGTCTTATAATTCTGTTAGGGTTAGGCCCAGCTGTGACTGCATACAGATAAGTAGACAGCATGTATACAATAACATTTCAACTTCCATCCTTTATTTTATCAATCACAGGGAATATTTTGATCGCTATAAATATTAACGTTCTGATTACTATAAAATGTGCTATCATATACTCTCTTAAAGGTGAAAATGTTTACAGTACAAGGTCTAATCAATTTTTCAATGAGTTTGTAGATTTGTATAACACATATAATAAGATTAAACAGATGGGAATGAACATCTAAAACTTCACAATATTCAAAATCCTGAAACTTTAATACAGCCATTTGATTATTTTCTGAGACATATTGCTGAACAGGTATGGTTAACAACTGTAACAGTATCTGTCAGGCATGGATTGAAGTGGAATAATACTTCTGCATAAACACTAAACATGTTTAGGCCATGCGTAACAGAGTAAAAAAATTCCTGATAGTTTTGAAAGTAGTTTAGTATTTCACTGTATTTGTCAGCAAGACCAAACTTTTACATGAAACATCTAAACCTGGAGTCTTTGATGATGTATGCATGAATGAAAACATCTCTGTATAACTTTGTTCCACAGAGAGCTGCTTTGAAGTGCATGTTTTCTGTATGATTACAAGTTTCTCATATACAATGCACTTATGCTAATGTGTTTAGATTTTCATGTACTTGAGGGGAGACCTGTGTTAGCAGCTAATTTATCCCAATATCAAATGTGTTCACTCAAACATGTATACCTCTTACATTTCATACATGTGCATTTGTTACAATGTGCAACCACCAAGAATGAAACTGTATACAAAAATATATATATGTATGAAAATGAGACAGATTTTTATACCACAAGCTAAACAGAAAACTATCCTGGAAGCTTAAAGGATTATGTTTCCTCGGATTAGCTTGCTTCACTGGGCTAAGAAAATCATACATATGTGTGGCCATCAGAAGCAAATCCAGGCTGATGTTGTTATAGTTTCTTACATCATAAAAGCCTTGTTTATAAAGATAACAAACCCAGAACCCATTACAGCTTAATCCTATGATCAAGTATGCACAAAAGGACACAATGCATTTAGACTAGTACAAAATAAGCAGGTTTTATAAGGATTAATATAAGATACCTAAAAGTTAATTCTATGTACCATACTATTCAAGTGAGTCACAAATTGAGTTCTGTCCCAGGAGACTGGGTGAGTGGCCCAGCAATGGTGCCAAATTCAGTCTTGAAGGCAACCTCAAAAACAATCATTAGCAGCCTATGAATAATAGCATAATACAGCAAAGAGAGAATGCCAAAGGCTTTATTGTATGTCCTCTGGCCAGACTGTCAAATTGCTCCTGCATGATTCAGATATAAGAAATCTATGATGGCCGATAACGGCCACATTATACGTCTAGTAATACCAAGGACGATGAAGCCAAGGGTCAAAGTTGCGACGGCGAAGAGGTGAAGTTGCAATGCGAATGAGCAAAGTCGCGATGAAACTTCTTCTCTTCGCATCGCAACTTCAGGTTACTGTCTCTTTGCCTCTTCGTATCGTAACTTCACCCCTTCGCATCGCAACTTCACCTCTTCATTTCATCGCCCTTGATTTTGCTGGATGCACACTGTGGCCCTCATCAGCCATCAGAGAAATCATCTAAATTTTCTTTTGTCCACAGTCCATGCCTTTCTCCGATCAGTCTTGTCTTGAATGTCCTTTATGACTGTAAACGAAGCTATACTAGTATTAACTGAACAATGGTTGCTACAATTTGCTGTCAGATCACAACTAAGTATTAACCAGAGGGTAGCGTGAAGTTGGGCTAAGGAAATGTTGTTAGTGCCACAAATAAAATCTATGCAACAAATCTGGCATTCATATATAAGTCATAAATAAGGAAGTTCATCAAAAATTATATCAATAGTAAATAAAGATGGTAACATTTATTAAGAGAAGAGCAGTCAATATTCTAGGCAAGACATCAAAATGCAATTTTAAACCCATAGTCCATGAATAATTTTACAAGGTCAGGAATAAATAAAGCTATCACATTGTGAAAACAGAAACATCCTCAAAACAACATTCTGTATTCTTCAATATTTAAATAAAATTACTGCAAGATAAAAAAAAACACTGTAACAAAACACAAACAACGATATTATGTGGTAATGTTAATTACTACAAATGTTTATCAGGCAGAAAAAGTATATGGAATCAGTTAATACACACAGGTGGGACACACCTTGAAACAGCATTCTTTTCTTATATGATTTAATCTTTAAAGAAATTTTACTGGAAAAACCAATCAATGCAAACACAGATAAAAATGATATTATTTTATTATCAGTACTCCTGAGCTTAGGTTAGTACTTACTAAAGACTGTTTCTTGTTAGCGTCTTATGACCTCTTGAATATCTTGTTGGAAAATCATCATTTTACCTTAGCAATAAAGCTCTTTTTTGTTACAAGAGTGTGTCTTTTACAGTTACCTGTAGTGCTCTCAAGATTACATACACAATTGTTATGACTGCCATTCAACAGGCATCATATCACCTCCTCTTAAGAGGGGAGGTATATGTAAGAGTGGGTACAAGCAGCATACCCTGGGGCAGACCTAGACAGGTGCCTCAAGGACAAAGGTAAGCCCGGGTTGAAGGTCAAGAGGCAAGTGTAAGTGTTCTGAGAGAAGAGAGAAGCAGCAGACACAGCCACTAAGTCTCACCCTCTTACCCTTCATAATCTCCCACAGATGCAATACAATGCTGTACACTTTTTTGTGTGCTCTTGACAAAACACAGGCCCCATGCGCTGATCAAAAGTTTTATACCATTCTGTCTAAGCTGGTGGAGCCTTCAGGACAGACACTGTAAAAGCACCCTCAACCCCTTAGCCCAAGTCGATGAGAAACCAACAACAATATTGGAACTTCAACACAAAACCCGGTCTCCATCACACACAGCTAAGTTCCAGCCAATCAATGAGAGAGCTTCATCTGAAAGCGAGAACCTCGAGCCAGAAATAATTAAGGCGTTAAGATTTTCACTTGGAGAAAAGCAAACGAAACTGAAAGAATCCATCAAGATATAAATAAGATTAAACTGGATTGACGCCAAAAAATAGAAGCTGACAGTAATACTGATAGCAGTAGCCAATCAGAGCTTAGATTTCACGGAGTCATCAACCATTCAGCACTCCGCAAACAAAGACCTGTCAGTGACCAGCTTGTGTTCTGGTGCCCGAGCCCTCTTCAAGGCAAAGCCTATGTGGCACCACAACAAGTACACGGGGCGACCGTACCACTTACTATATCAGCAGACAACCTTCGGGAAAAGGAATCAAATTCACTGAGATGTAAGCCCTCAATCCTTGGATTCCCTTTCATAAAAACTGATAAAACTGTTTGAAATTCAATAGGCCTTTTCTACCAGTTTGTCATCAGAGATTTGGTCAATGATTTTGTTTAGCCACAAACCCAAAAGTTTTCAAATGCTATTGAGCACACATACCATAGGTCAAGATGGCTCATGAGGAATCCTAGGTGGATTAAGGGGTTGTTCACGCCACTCTGAGTGATTCGACCTGTACATTTTAACAAAAAGCAATGGATACAATCCGGCAGCTTAAACTGATATTGTAAGCCTATGAATACATATTCATTCAACGCACATCAAACAAGATGAAATCATTGCCAGATGATGATGAAAAGTAAATAGAATATAGTATAACTTTTCGTCAAAGTGGGCAATATTTTGTATTACAAAACAAATCAACAATATTAACTAATCCATTTTTAAAATTAAAGTGTTTTGGGGACCATTATTCTTTGTAATGGAACATGAAAAACTTGTTACATGTTAAATGAAGCCATTAACACAAAAAAGATAGGCAAAATATTGCATCATGATCTGATAACTCTCACATTAGAATTTATACGGAAAGTTCTTGTAAACAGATTTTAAAATTGTGGCTTATACTTTACTTGATATACAGTACATGCATATTTCCATAATCTGTACAACAAATGAACATATGAAAGACATGTTCTTTATTAAACAGTTTTTAATTCTCCAAAACGATGGATGTCAATCTGAGATCTTTGAATTTCAAAGCAAGCATTATTGGGAAGACAACAAGTCAATAAACAGGATGCACTGTGAATTACTGTATAAGACAAATTTTTCTTGTTAAACTGAATGTTTCACAATGAAAACAAACAGCCAACAACAGCAAAAAGCAACATGACTCTGCTTGTGTCTTTGTTGAACAGCTTACTATAAAAACATTGTACCTTGCATGTATCTGTCTATCACAGAGAAGTGCACCTTGGCAATTTACCTGTCCACAAATTAGCATGGTAACAGTGCTGCAGGCAGAAAACACAAAGGTTGTACAAACACTGGCATGGCTTAATAATGCAGGTGTTTGGTTGGGATTTCTCTTTGATCTCCACTCTCATCCCATGGCCTGATGTCAGTGATAAAGTCAGATCTGCCCACATCTCCAAGTCGGTTGAGAGCTTTAGCTGAGATCACACGGCTCAGGTGTGCTTGCCCCTTCCCTCACGGCTACCTTGGACTCCAGCTGCAGCTCCGCCAGCCCTGGCTTACCTGAATTATTCAGGGTACACTGGAAATAGCCATCACGGATTGCATCAACTCATTAAAGGAATTCTGAGTGTGACTGTTCAGTCAGCACAATGGCGTAACCTCTACGTGATTTAGCCGAGCATAAGGAAACCCTGTTCATCATTCCCTTAGGAGTTAGGACACAGGAAACCTTAGCCAAGCGTACCAAAACACTTCTGCGCTTTCCAGGCAGCAGCTTGAGGATTTGAAAATTCATGCCGAAATGGTACAGTTTGTGATCAAAAATATCCGGAAATATTAAGCCTTGTCCATGTTTCTTGACATCTTCTACTGATGCGAAAACACGTGGCTGAACTGCATGAGCGGCTGCGCGCAATCTGCGAGTTGGCCAGTCTATCAATATGACAGGCAGACAAACAGGTCAGTCGGCCTCTCTCAACGTTACAACAGTACATTACACAAGCACATTACCAGCAAAACATGGAATATGTGAGCTCCCAGTTTATGTTGACCAGCAGACCGCTTCACATATTAAAACACATCCCCATCTTGTGGCCAATGCTCTGAATGTTTCAAGAGTCTGATTTGATGTCTGATTTCCACACAAATACAATCAATCTCTGACATTTATGTTACAGAAATTGTTTCATTACCTATTCTTGCCTCAGAAAAATCCATGTTTGGATAAACTACTGCCATGTTTGGAAAAACTACTATATGAAATGTCCTACATGTACATGGCATAGATATATATGCTTATATTTTATGCTTTGTTACATGTACATAAACAGTTTGGTTAACCTAGTTCTTGAAAAGAATAAACTCTTAGGGATTTGATTATGAATTATTATTTGGTAGATTTATTAAAAATCTTTACCTTTTGCATGAAAGTTTGCTTAGGCTTGTAGAGATTAGAGGGTTTTGCAGGTTTTCTTACACTACCTTTATCACTTTTTTCTCTTTTTTTTTTTTGTCGCTGGCTTGAATTGACATTTTCTCTCTCTCTCTCTCTGTATATATGTCTACAGATACATTTGTGCAGACTTTTCAGCAAGTTCTTGGTTCTGTTGTTCCTTTTTTTCTGGATACAATTTGAATGAAATAAGAGAAAACCTTTATGTAATAGCAGAGCTAAGTTGCTATGTTCAGCCTGACAGACAAATTCACAGCAGAATCTTTGGGCAGAATTATGTTAGGATAACTGCTGCAGATGTTGGCAGCTCATCAATTAGGGCTTGCCTCTCCTACCCCAGCGCAACTAATGATCTCCCTTCATTTATAAAAACGACAAGTAAATACCATTGTTGTGTCCCCTTTGACAGCAATTCAATTTGTACATGGTCACCAACTTTCAAATCCTTCTGGTTCGTCCAACAAAAAATAGTCGTAATCTTGTAGATTGTTTGAACTACAGCTTGTAGGGCCAAGCCTCAAATAAATTTCAATAAAACACAAATTGCAAAGGGATAATTTTTTTCTCTCTCTCTTTCTCCTAACTACGCCCTGAAATGTTGACACAGTGCCACTGAGCGATTTTGTCTGCGGGTCAACAGTGCGTCCCCTGCATCTCTGTCGACAGGTGATGCGTCTGTCAGCATCTAACGTGACTTCTCAGCTGCCAGCTGCGCCCCCAGCTCTCCCAGGGCTCACACTGTCCTTCCAACTGGTCACAGTACACATATAATCATAAAATGGGAATTGAATTTTGATACAAGGCACAGGAGAACACGGCGAGTGCGGGCAGAGCAGGTCAGGTACATTGAGTCACGAGAGGGGAGATAAAGAAAAGCCCCAGCCAAACCATTCACGTGCACGCCCAGACCACAGCCTCACAAATGTTATCCATCATTCAGCATCACATTTATGTCACCTCTCACAGAATTGCACCCATCCGGAGACGGCAATTGTTGGCTCACTACTTCTGTCTGCTAATTCCTTTGACCTTATAGCCCTGACGCTCATTAACATACATCTCTGGAGAACATCTAACCTAATTACCCAAAAAGCATAACACACAGCCCTGCCACACAACTCCCATCCACCCACAACAACGCAAGATGGAAATCAAATATGGAGGATGGCACACTATTTGAAAAAAGTAGAAGCCACGCCAGTGTGTGTTGATATTTCTTGAAAATATGACTATATATGTGAATGAATATGGCTAAACTGTTCATAATGTGCTTTGATAATTCTCTAAAATCACTGATACCAGGCAATTTCTCTGACGTGCATAAATCTGTTTGGGGTGCATTTCAAAAGTCCATTTAAACTTGTCACACAGTTTATACAGAATATTCCCTACTTTTTTGCACAAGTATACTGAACTTATCTCTTCAGATACACGCAAAATTCAAATGTAAGGCAATACCACAGCCATAAGGCTTTTCCTACACATTCTCAATTTTTAGTTGCATCTGTTTGATTACAATGTGAGATAAATCATCATTTTAAGCAGCCATTTACAATTAATAAATTTCTAATAAATAAATGAACTTCAAGCTGAAGAAAGCTTTTAAAGGGAAAAGATCACTAAAAGTAAACCATAATTATCACAAGAACGTTCTTTGAAAATAGTACCTGAAGATATCGATCACACACACAAAAGAAACTGAATCACCCCGCCAAGAGATCATTTATGGAATGATGACTACAGAGCTTATTTCTGTTGCTTTCGCAGCTTGTATGGAATATTAATCAGTGGAGTAAATTGGAAACAACAAGGTGTACACAACCTGTTGTACACAGAAACAAAACAAGTTCTGATTTAGAGTACTTTATACCATGCTAAACAGTAAAGTGTATGGAGCTGGTGCTGCTTTCACAAAACTCTGTAAGGTATACATGTAGTTCTCGTCAATTTTTTCTTCAATGATGTCGTCCGGGTTATAGCGCCATAAGGCGACATCATTTACGAGAAACAATACAAAAAATTGATTTACGAAGTTTTGTGAAAGAGGGCCCAGGATGATGTCTTGTTTTTGCATTTAATTTTAAAGAGAGTATTACAAGTGACGATATAGAGTAGTCTGCATATTTCCAAATCTTAAAACCCAGAGCTTTGTTTTGCATTAAATAAGGCCTATCGTTTATGGGAACTTTTAGTCTAATGTTATCAATTACCTCCATTGATATGACCCCCTTATGTATAGGTATACTAAACAACATCTCAATTTCACTTCCAAATCAACAACATACTTTATTTGTAGATGATCAGATTGATTACCACTATATTTTCAAATCAGAAATTTATTTGTACAGCTTTTCAAGCCTACAAACTCCATGGTCGAAACCATTTCCGGACCCCATGCCAAAAGCACGAATGGTGCTCGGCAGCCATTCCCATGCAGAGGTAAATCCTGTTTGGTCGAAAGGGTTTGTCTGTATTTTTATAAGTTGCTTCATCAAAAAACTTAGCTTATCTAACCCTCAGAAACTTTTAGAGGCTATTTGACTCGGTACATTGTATGAAGGCATGCTGTTTTGTCTTAGCTGGTCAGAGTGGGAGTTCGTCCATTTATTTCTCCAACCAGACTGATACCCATCACAGCAGGACACCTCATCAATCAGGCTCTTACATGGATGAATCTTTCAAAATGTTATTTTATGCGATTAACCACAAATTAACTCGTACTACAGGGCAAAAAGCCTTCCTATTAACAGGATTTTTCATTTACCCGATGTGCAAATATACGATATCAATAGAATCAAGTTATATACAATTTGGTTTTGTCCCTGATAATTCTGTGCATTTGGGCAGATTTTTCCTTTGTCAAGAGTGTGATTATGTGGTTTCCACTGTAGGCGTCAAAGGGACTTGATCCATAAAGATACAACTCAAAAACAAAACTGTTGCAAACAGCATGCACTCCAATAATAACAACTTGAATAATGGTTTCATACAAAAAGACTAGAAAACCCAAAGGCTAAGTTCCTTATATGCGTAAATAACAAAGGTGAATTGATGAGGAGTCGTAGTGAGACACCTAAAAGCCTTGTTCACACACCACTGAACTCTCCACACTGAATCAAAAATTACATGTGTTATAGTGATCAAATCCAGCTCAATGACCAAATGCCAGTGGTTGGGTCATTTTAAGACTAGGCCTATCTGCATGGCATCTTACATTATACATATTAATACTTAAGCTGTCATGGTTAAAAATAGAAACTAGAAGATTTTCAGCATTATTCATTTAATGCACTTCAAAAATGCATCATGCCCAATAATAAATATTAATATAGTAAAAATTCAAAACATACAATGTAATGAATGCACTGATCACTTGTCACTGATGGCAAAGTAAAGTGTCCAATAAAAAAACTTCGGTCATCAAAATCACAGACAACGTCAGAAGTTGTAACTCAATTAATTTATATTTCTTTTAATAAATGTACGTTAATTATGTTGGCATTTAAAAATGAAATTTGTCAAAACTAAGACTGCTGTTTTTTGACACAGCTCCATGGGTGTAAAACAATATCACCGGTGGAAGAGCTCTCCCAGAATGCAATTCTCATGCACAAAGCATTTCAAGAGAGCAAATCCCCAACCACAGAATCATTTAACAACGCATTTAGACGGACCGAGTATGTATTGGCGTGAGGCACAGATTGAGAGCCTGTACTACTCGAACCTCACAGTGTATCACTCTCCCATGATTCATCACGTTTCAAATGAGAGATGGTATTTGCCTCTCAAATTGGTATTTCCTTCGTGTCCTTTGAAAAGCTTCAGTCTTTTGTGCCACACATTATGCTAAGAATGCACCGCTGTGGCATGTCACAGCAATCGGATCGTCAATGCCGGGTAATGAGCGCACGTAGAAGTTCTCGTAATTATGATGGATTTACAAGCTATTGCTTTTGACGTAACTTTATTCCTTTAACAACAACAATGGCTTGCAAATTTTGATGCATAATTTTCACCGAGTCAAACTGAGGAGAGAGGGGGAAGTGCAGGAATGTGTATCATAACATAACTACAGGGTGGAGGTTTTGTGGTCAGGTTTATCAACAATCACCTAATCTTCATCAGTTTGGCAGCCATCAATAAAATCTAACACAATATCACAAAATTGCAGTGATGCCATCCACCAAACTTTTCAATCTTCCATTGAAGGATGTAATTAAAAACGTGCTCATGTCTAAAGAATTTGAACGGCCATCTACATGCGCGAATCACGCAGAACCAAAAAGATTCATGACCAGAAATAACAAGAGTAAGTTATCCCCAGTTTAATAACAATTTCTGGACAACTTTGACAAGGAACCAATACGAGAGGCTGGCCCTGAATGCATACTGACCATGATCCACGCCTAAGCTGTGACCGCGGAACATACCAATTAAACACAAGCTTGGGATCAATTTCATTTCATTTCAAATACACATTTCCTCAATGGCTTCACCGTGCAATTATATTTTTTTAACAATTACATAATGTGTACTTGGCAGGCTGTCTGAGGGGATTGGAGCAGGCGGTAACGAGTTATAAGAGCTGACATAACACAGGCCCAACTCCACATTGTCCACACAATACATGCCTTGACACTTGAACCTGATTCTCACGTCCTCACAGCCGCATAAACTGTCACATCTCAATAACCACCGTGACTCACTCATTCCGCAAATGCTATCATTTCCAAAATTGGATTGACTGCTGTTTTCATAAGTAATGGATACGAGCAAAATGCTGGTGCTGCCTTTGCTGAAAACAGTCGACCAACGACCGTGGACAATATCTGCCTCTCGGAGGTTCACGGCACCAGAAAAACCAGATTGCCCGCCTTGTGCCACTTTTGTGAAAGCACGTCATTTTCCAAAGTTTGGGCAGCCAATTTTTGGTATCGAACCCCAGCTCAGAAAATCTATGTATCGATCTGCGTTTTGAGCAATAGCTAAGCAGAGCTTGAATCAGGCCCAATTGTTTCACAAGTGTAGTCATATGTCTGTGGGAATATCAGCCATTCTGCCATTCTGAAAGATATTGATCATGTGAGGAAAAGACGTGGTAACAGCCTGGCAAAAATAGCAACCCCAATAGGGGGCAGATCAGGGTTAGTTTGTGGCCCCGGTTGGCCCAGTCTCCCTCAACCACGTGGAGGAGGCAAATCCAATAAATTTGTTGGCAGTTATTGGTTTTAATCCCTGATCTCTTGCCTAGGTCCAGGACATTCCTCTATCTTGACACTGACAATAATAGTTTTTGTCATGTACCATGGGCTACTGAACAAACTAAATCATATTGGTTTGTCGTTACCAATTTTGCAATGTTGCTTCAGCTCGGAAACTCTGGCCAGTCAAAGGAAAGTAAACAAGTCTTTATTAGGTGTTTCAGGTACAGATTACACTTGCTGTTGTTGTTGATTTTTTCCCCTAAAACCTATTTAAATATTGACTATAGTTTCATTAATGTTCTAAAATAAACTTTTTCCTGAAAAGTTTAACCAGAAAAATCAATCATGTCATTTTTTTCGATTACAAATCTGATCATACGTGTGAATACAAAAAAAAAAGGAGAGATGTGATGGGTTAGATCAACGCGAACAGGTCGAGAGTATCTTTATGAAGTTATTAGATAAGCGTAGAGATTGCTGTGCTGAGTCTGTTCCTCCCAATATCTTTGCCTTCCTCCATCCCTGTAATCCAATTTCCACTTACCCCATGGTAATTACACAATGTGAACTGGGAACATGAACAGGGGATGCATGTGAGTGAGGAACAGATATGCCTTCCTGGAGTAACTTGCCCTGGCTCAATGCACTCGCACCCAGCTCACAGCATGCAGGGGGCAGAGACCCAGTGGGGCGTTAACATTACAATGTGCCATAACAATGGATATCTCAAGCCTCAATTAAACACTAATTAAGTAACGCTGTTTCGCTACAAAATAATTGAAAGTTTAATGAGAAATGTTTTCCTCTATTTAATTTATTGTCGCTTCGTGTTATAAGGAGGGAGTGATAGTTGTGAGAATGGGCTGCGCAAATTTATAGTAATAGATTTAAGGGGCAATATTGGAGGTAGGACATAAATAGGCTGGCAAGGCCGTGGGTCAGTGGTGAAGGACCTCTGTCTCAGCAGTTGCCTGAATGACACCCGCACACTGCCCCTAAGCCATAAAGATTAGCCATCTTCAGCGGGCAGGAATAGCTTTATGTTCCCAACATTTCCAGATAGAACATAAAACCCTACACCAGTCTGGCTTATACAGTCATTAAAATCAGCCGTAGAAAATGAAGTGTTTCATCTGGAACAAAACTCCTCTGACAATGTCAACAATTTCAGATGAGAGAACAAGAAGTGATACAGGCAGAGAATTGAGAAAGGGGAGTGGGGGGGGGGGGTGGTTGGCAATGAAACTAAGATGATTTCTATGGCTATAAAGGAGTGCTAAGGGAAAAGTCTAAGCACCTGGACCACTTGCAGCCATCCTGCCAGCCATGTTTGCTCATTCTGCAATAGGCTTAACAAATGAAAACACCTGCTTAAGTCTCTGGTCATTGCCCAAACCGTCACCAGCTCAACACTTAACAAACCCTCCAATTTTCACACTCGGCTGATCCCACAAAATGCCATTGCCAAACAAAGGGTTTTGTCAAAATGCGCTTGCCCTTTCTCAACTACATAAGAATGACGGCTTAAAGCTGGGATCCAGGGGCACAACTGCCAAACCTGAGCACACATCTTACAAAGTAGTGGTTTAAAACTGGTAAATAGCAGGACTGAGGCTTGGTCTGGCAGGCCGATGCCACCTCCAAGAGCAGCACAAGGGATCAGAGACTGTGAGCACACACAGGGAAACACCGGACACAATAGGCTCGCTCACAAATCATCTGCCTGACAATACACCCAGCAGATGAAGAGGGGGGAAAATCTTGCATATTGTGACAGTAGATCTGGAATAATGACTAATGTAAAGGTCACTGTTGATTGGCTGGTACAGGAGTGACGAGGGGTGCTGCTGTGCCAGTGGGGTCTGAGCCATAGTAGACTGGGTATTATTAGCTGTAGAGAGGCCATGTGACAGCGCTGGCAGTCTGGCTCTCCCAGTTCATAGCCTTCCACACAGCCAGTGCCACATGGTTCTGTTCACAGCAGACTCAATCCAATCGCTAGACTAGCAACGGCCAACCATAACACTGTCAGTCGTTCAGGGCTCACAGTCGCTAGCACAGCCATCTCGCAGACACCACCAGCCAGCGCTCTTCCAGCAACAGTAGCAAGCTAGCCCATGATCGTGCAGTAATTAAAAAGGACTTGGGGTACGGTGAAGGTAGATTGGGGTGAGAGTGGGCCCCATGGCTGGCTGGCCCAATGAAGAGTTCTGCTGTTAGCTGTTGGTGTACAACCGTGGCTCTCTCTCTCACTGGATCTCCTACTCATGGATTTACTGGCTCTTTCTGTGATATTGGTGGCATTTTGCTTCCAGTGCACTTGGCAGGAGGTTTCCTCATGGGCTGACAGAGACAGTTGGAACTACCTCTCTTGTAAGTACCCCCCAGATTAGGAGCTGTCCCCCTTCCCTCTGTCCCATCCATGTCGCCTCACCTTAGCCATACACCCCCAGGGGTGTGAGGTGCATAGAAGGCTTCAACCAAATATGTTTAAAAATTGTCACCAAATTATCCCAACAGCAAAAGTCTTCGGCTATCTGTGTGCACTGCAAGGGCATTATAACAGCCATCATTGCTATGAATGTCAGTCAGATTAAAGAACCAGGGAAATAGGCTTGAATTAGCAGGGTGTTTAACGCAAACAAGCTTCAGTGGGAATTTTTTTTTTTTTTTTTTTTTTTTTCTTTTTAGCCTTTCAAGATTGATGCAGATGATCGGTGATAAATGTCACGGTGGTAAGAGTAAACCTTTCTCTTACAACCTGCCTCAGGAGCCTTAAGCTTCCTTCCGAAACAAGATTGATCATTTCACCTCGAGGATGTTACCAACGCACCCTCTCCTGAACAAGCGTTTTCTCCCGGCTTCACAATGCCCATCTCTCCAGTTTAATTAGTGCTGTTCAGGTCATTGTATGCCGCTGACTCATACAGCAGGTGAATTTACACATAGACCCCTGCAACTGTGCACACTTTAACTCTATACTCTCTACAGCCAGCCATGCTGTATATCTTTCACTGAACTATCCACTCTCCACATGTAATACTCCAATAATCTGCTTTACTTTTATCGGCTAGCCATTAAATCTCTCCACAGACATTTCACACAACTGTTTCTTGAATTTCCTCCTGGACCCTCTAAAACTAGGCTGTTTTTGTTGTATACCTTCTGTCAGCACTGACAATGCAAACCGTATGTTAGCTATTTCAGCAGCATCCCAGGCCCTTGGAGGCTACTGTCTACATGTAAGGCCACCATAATCTACTTTACTTTTATTAGCTGGCTAATCTCTCCCTGGACACAGTATTTAACCATTCCTTGAACATGTCCCCACAGGCGTCTCCCTTCAGTCCCACATAAATAGCCAATTTTCTCGCATCTTTCCCAGGCCAGGTCGCTTCATCACAAATCTTAATCAAGTTTCGCTCAGCTGTGTTGGATGTTACCTTATCAATAAATATAATTCAACCTTTTTCTGTACTTTCATATGTCAACTAGATATAATCAGAATTTATTTCAAGCTTCTTGAAAATGTGTTACACTATCTGTTAAGGGTTAATTCAGTGCAGTCCTTATATCCAGCTGATAGTTTCTAAGTACTGCACATTTTGCACCGGTTGAATATATATATAGGAATCTCATAGAACATTTTAAAATATGGACATACAATTTCCGTGGCATATTATTTCCACAAATAAAAATAAGATATCAGAGATAAATATTATTTCCTAGAAAAGAAAACAAAAATTGAATGAACAGCAAGAATAAAAAAAAACATAACTTTAATCTACATGTTTATTCAATTCATGTCTCTAGAAATTGCAGATATCTATGAATTGCATTTAGGTGATAATTATTGTTGGGACAAGGAGCCTGGACATGAAAGTCTCCATGAACTGGCAAACTTAATGAGAAATGTGTGTGTGTGTGTGTGTGTGTGTGTGTTACACTTACTTCTTGATTGCTTGAAAGTTAAACCTGCACACATTGCAACTTCATGGTTTCTCTGAAGTGATAAGAGTGTATAGCTGCATGCTGCAGGAACAATTTGCAGATGAGTTTAGTTTTCACCTTGATTTCTCTAGAGAATGGAGACCAGATATGTAATCCATCAAGGAGTGACTGTTCAGCAGTCAGCCATGAAGCAGGTGTTAATACAGTCATTACTGGATTAACTCAGTGGAACATCCCCAAAACCACAGAATGGGGCCCATCAATTAGGTGGGTGGTCTCCGCCGGATGTACCCTCCCTCACCGTTTAATTGAGTAAAGCGAAATCACAGGGTGTTTTCTTACCTGTAAAGCTCTGCTTGAATAGGATGGGACTGGAGGGAACAGAGATGTGGAAATATTCAAGCCTTTCAGTGGTCAATTCAGTGGGAATCCCCTAAAGAAGCCCCAAACCCCAGGTCACTTGACTAAATAAATAGCTTAGACCTTAAGTGAACAAAGATTAGAATAAATGAAAAAAGGTTTTAATCCACAGGTGTTATATTCCCTAGGTATCAAGTTACCATGAAGATAATAATTACTCCATCATCAGTATGTGCATCAAATACCTATGTAAGTTCTGTGACATATGTACGCATGCACAGCTATGTGTACATGTATTAGATAGTGAATATGACAACTGTGCACCTGGACAATATTAATTATTTTATAAAATGCATGCCATAAAGAAATGGGGCATGCTGCGTCAGCTTGAGTGGCCTGAAAAATATACATAATGACACGGAGAACAGATTCAGGGTTATTGCTCTTTCATCTCAATGCATGTATTACCACACATAGATTTATACAACAAGCTTCAGTTTTGGTTATCTGCAGCCACATGTACAATAGGGGCTATGTCACCCTCAAGTATGTGACCAGACGCAGACCGTAAATGGTCATACTGTGTCCAGTGATGACCAGAGCATTACCACTGTCAGATATAACTATCCACTGTGGCCATCATTACATGGGTCAGCTGTAGTGACTGCCTGTGGACATGAGCTAGATGATGGGAGTTTGTGAACAGATGTTAGGATTCTGGAGGGAATAGAGAGGCAGGAGCACCTCATTCCCAAACCCCAAACCTGCAGCATACAACCCATGGCTCAACTCCACTGACAGGCTTCCCGTGTCTTGCCTCTCTCTTCAATCCCCTCAACACCCTCCACCCTGACCCCTAAGGCTTTGACACATGGTCAGCTGTGTGATGAGCAATCCCACCCTCCCTGTCAGTTCCCAATCTGGATAGTCCACATGCCAATATTGATCTGTTGCAATCATAAATATTGAAGGATTTCAGCACAGTATAGACCTACATGCGAAAACCCTTCCAGATTAACTACTAATTGAATTGCCACTCTTACGTCACAAAAATGGGGCCGTAATTTTATTTTTGCTGAAAGAAACCATTGACCGGCCTTGGGCAAGGGTGTTTCTCATCACCACTGAGGTATCAAATACCAGAATTACTCCTATTTTTGTTGTGTTTTTTTCCTCTCACCAGAGTAAAACCGTTAACAATCCACCCAGCTTTCTAGTCCCAGTCAAGGCCTCCTATGTAGCAGGAAGCTATGATCCATGCTCGGCTTGATCATGTGGCTGGCTTCAAAGGAAAACACCGGGCAATCCGAGAGCGGCAGGATTTAACACAACAATCGCACACAAGACTTCCCTCCAGCGTTAAACTCCCATAACCAATTTACGCGCCATATTGTCACCTCTTCTCGAGTACTTACAGAATTAGCAAAAATAACAACCAGTCAGAGGGCCATGTAATAGAATCCCATGGTGAAATACTTGCAGCATGTAATTAGTGGGCAAGATGCTGAGGGTATGGTTTGGCTGAACCAGGAGCAGTTGTGTGGGTAATGTCCGCAAGTGAAGAGGGGCCCCGGAGGTAATGATGTTAAGCTTGACTCCACATGCCATGGGCAGGTATCAGCCTGATGACAGCAGGGCAACCCCCATTCCATTCTCTCAATATCAACCAGAACTACTTCAGAGCACACTCCCTTAGATCCAACAGCCTGTTCTGGTCATTAACCTCCCACTAGGGTTGGATTACCTGTTGATCTTGCTCCATTAATGACTGCACACCCACCCAACATGAACTGCTAATGTTTACATCATTATAGTTCATAGGAGAGAATGCAAAGGGCCTTAAATTAACAAAATGTCATTATGGCCGGGTAAGTGCTTTCCAAAACCCATGAGCCAATGGCATTTTCCAGCTGTTGATCTTGCAAACCAATTGACCGTTTTAACACCTCACTACTTTTTTTATATTCCTTGTCAGAGGAATCAATAGTCTCTGTTTTATAACATTAACTGTGGGAAAACCTCCTATCAAATTTGTTCTCTTGTTGCAATGCAGGCAACCTCTCACTTCAAAACATTAACAAGTTCTGACTAGTATTATTACACATCCTAACACATAAATCCAATTGAAGTTGCAATGAACTACAAATTTTTCATTTCCATTTACCGGTGGAAGCAAAGACAAATTTTTGCCAGCATTCAATCTCCATCAGATAAAGCTGGCAGGTATTAAGCTACACCTGTGCCATGGGATTTATTCAATTCCAAAAACCAACACCCTTATCTTATTCTCTTTACAAATTCTGATTTTTATCAAATAATGATGGTCTAAAGACAACACTTAAGCTGTGCTTCATATAAAAAAAACCTATAACATATTATTGAAGTGCAGTAAATTGCAGCAGTTGATCTGGAATATTTAGATTAATTAATTTATATGAATCCATGAGGAGAATTATTTTCTAATCTCTGTGGAAATGAGGATAGATTTTACCACAAATGCGAAGGCATTTTAATCCTGTTTACAGAATTAAATCAGTTATTTTGTATTAAGGTATCAAACAGCAAACCCTGTAATAGTTTTGCATAAAGGCTCCCATGCACACAGCCTGGGCTAAGGCAGATATGACAGTCCATCTCAGTCAGTGGAATCAGAGATCAAACGTTAACAGTTAACAGAAGTAGAAAGGCCGGGGGAGGGTGAGCAGTACGCTGACCATCTCTCTGGACTTGACCATTTCATGCTGTGATGGTCCTCTGATTTCACTGCACAGACTGGACAGATTTAGCCTCTGTAATTACAGACCGTGAACTCACAGCTAACCACTGGAAGTGGCCACAGTTGCTTTGGTCTCCAGGAATATAACAGTGATCCACATCTGGGCACAAGTACACGCACACTCCCTATACCTCAGATTTTAAAAGCACAGCTGTGTACAAAGTTGCTGTTACAGATTGAGGCTGCGTATGCTTCACCATTCTCCAGCATTTTCAATTTTTGTTCAAATTAACCAGATGCGAATTTCAATTTAACCAACCATTTTTTCAAACTGCTGTTTATTTGTTTTTGGCAGACATTTTTTTCCCGCAATGCAACCAAAAGGAAGAGCAAAAAATATTTTAATGGACTTGATGAAATAATTACAGGCTCAATGAAAATGTGATTTTAGGGTTGAGAGCGCAGGACATGTGAGTAGGGTGGGGGTTAGGAAGAGGGGTTGGGTGAGATGTGTGTCAGAGCCCAAAGCCTCATGGCAGATAAACCCGCCCGAGGCCTACACTCAACAGCACAGAATCAATGTGGTTACGTCCGCTCAGATTCTTCTCCATGCCCTCATTTTTGAGAACTACCTTATTAGATTGTGCACGCTTTCCGACTGAGTGAATAGCTGCATCTCGGTGAGACACTGTAGTGTATGGGGGAGACCCTATAGGGACTGACCGCTGTGACCAGTGTGTGGAGATGCTGCAGGAGAGAGATGGGTCAGTCCGTCCAGGGCTGGCTGGTTCTCAGGGTCTTTCTGTCATCTCACAACAATAAACACTATAAAGAGACTCAGGACATAGCTGGCTAGGAATATAACCCAAGGATTATAACACAGAAGGCTGTAAGATACACTGACCCTCCACAACCACACACCAACACACATGAAGTAGCGACAAAAAAAAAACGTTCAGTTTCTCCCTAAGTTTGCAAACATCTTCAGCGGATTCATTTTCTCCTTTATTCAGAGAACCTGCCAAGTCTAGAGTTCGTCGGATAAAAAAAAAATGTCCCCCCCAAAAAAGAGGAATTGGAAATTAAAATCAAACAGAAGCCTGGCCTGCCTGACATCTCAGATTAGAGTGCAGTTTTTAATGAAGTTGAATCTCTTCTCAAAGAAATGTTTAATTTGAAATGAAGAGATAAGACACAGCTAATATTTGCATGGACATTTTTCTGGTATGAGGGACTGATACCCAATTTCATGGGTTATAACTGTATTACATAAAGATCAAAAAAATAATAAAAGACGGAACAGCCTGTATCAAAGGTTGTTCTCCACGAACACGTCTAATGATGCTCTACAGGATGACACCAGTAAAACATGCTTAAATTATTTAACAAAAATCACTTATTCCATGCATTAAAAACTTGAGCTTAGGTTACAGAACCATTATCATTTTGTTGTTCTGCCATGTGAATATTCTTTGTTTTCATGTTTTGTTATTTGTTTCAATTTAAGAATGAAGCTTAATTATTACCCTATAAATAACTCTTCCAAATAGTCCGTGTTGTAGGGGAGATCAAAAGGATAACAAGAGTAAGGCAGATGTGATCACTACTAGCTAATTTCACAGAAAATGGCGGAGAGATAAGATAAGAGGGCAGACAGAATCTGGGTTGATGAGGTAGGCAGGTGCCCCTCCTGTGGAGAGATCACTGCCCAGGGACCACAGGTCACCCTGTCTTTGATGTTAACATGCATAGACAGTCCTACAGATCACACATCTGCCTACAGAACAATAGCCACAAAAAAACACTCCTTAAAGGCTCCAGAACAAAGCTAGTATTCCCCTCCCCTATCCATCTCTCTGCCAGTGAGTGCAAGCAGGAGACAGGTCATAAAACTCCTCCCCACCTTTTTCAATCTGCCTCTCAAGCTGTAGGGTGTTAACAGCCTCATTCTTGCTGTAATTAGTGGCTACTAGCTTCTCAATCAGTGGACTCTATTGTCTATTTGTACACCTCTGTTATAGATTTTATGAGCTTGTTTTCTTGCATTGTCTTTTTTATTTTTTCAACCAAACAAATTTAACAGAATCTTCAACAATGTTTACATCACGCATGCACAGCATAGAGTTATAAATGTGATGTGTGTCCATACACATGTAGGCTTTATTAAAGGTCAGGCATTAGCAAAGCGAATCCAGTAAACCGCATCATTCCATAATTACTCGTTACTCTTGACAATGATGTGAATAGGGATAAACCACTTTCACAATGATTCTTCACATTCATCAAGTGTCTTTAGGCCATGTTACAATAACTTTGAATGTCACAGTGTTGGAGACTTGATGACAATAAAACTACCCATGCACAAGGGCCTTTCACTCTGGGGCTGTTATTATGCATGCCTTTGTTTGGAAAATTTCAGCTTTAATTGATGCTGTTCATAATCTTCATTCTTAAGAACATGGCACGTAGTTGGTCTGCAGCTATAATTGCCGCCTGGCAAGGTTGAATTGCATGTCCCTGACTGACTAAGAAGTCATCACGTAGGCTTGGAGCAGAAAGACATTCAAATATGGTTTAGGAGAACGGCTATCAATGCAGGAGACAGGTTCCTATACTAAAACCTGTCAATGATCAAAGAAAGGATAGCCTATTTATCTGAAGCATAATACATGGTGTTTGTTACATCTTGCCGACAGCATGCCTCTGTGTGTGCAGTCCCACATAAGCCACGGCCGCCACTCTCTCGATCGTCCGTGAGCCATTTTTAACTGGAAGAAAACACGTCAGCGGAAGTGAATTTCCATAGCAACAATGCACCTCTGACTATGCCCCAAAAAATGGTCTTTTTAAAATTCTCACACTTTTCGTTTTTACTAAAGAATCCTAGAAAAAATAGAGGTTGAGAATTTGTTTAAACGGTGAAGTTTGGCGATCTTCACTAGCACGTGTTGTGTTCAGAGAGCAATCAGGGCTCAAGCGACCTTGATCAGTCAGCCAAGTCATTATTCTTCTACAGTGGATACAGTGTCAACAAAACTAGAAATTAACTGTGCACAGTGAAGTCCTTAAAAACTGCGGAGCAGCAGTCAAAGGCAATCGTCTGTCCTTTGAACCCCTGTCAAAGAGAGGTGGTTTTAGGCCGTGCAGACAGCTTTGGCTTGAATCACTTGTCAGCCTCTGAAGCCAGCTATTTCTCTTATTTGATCATCTCTGCTACAACATTTGGCAAATAACCAGTTTCAGGGTTAAAAAAGAATGGCATGGGACTTCCCTGGTCAGTCTCACTCTGCTAATTTTATGCTGGTTACCAGCTATGCCATATCTCTGAAAATCTCCAAAACTTTACTTGAAAGAAAATGCTTTTCACTCTTTGGCTCTCCATTTTTTTTTTTTTTTCTTTCAAAGTGCATGTAGAGACAATCTTCGACACATCTGATAAAAGTTTGATGCCAGCTTGGATGTGAAAAACACAGCACTGCATTACCTTCCCAGGGACTGAGTTAGGAGAGTGAGGTACTTTATGGAGAGCAGTGTAAATAATATATAAGGAAGTAGGTAGTCTAGGTAGCCAGGTTATGTGATGAGCCAGCTAAATGGAGGGAAAACGACCAGGGAAAAGCTTTCAGGCTGATTGAGCAGGAAACATTTGTATGGTAGTTTGTCACAAAATAACACACAAAGATATGTCCTTGATGGACAGGGCACTGTGGAGATAACCGCAGAGGAAGCTTACAATGGACACTTCTGACCACTTCAGACTCGGGCTTCCATACAGGAGCCTTGTCAACGAGACACGCTGCGTGCACCGCCAGGTACAAACCAAACCCTAATCACAGTACAGTGCAATCAGCACTGCAGAAAAACATTGCTAAAACATCTACTGAAACAAAGAAATCAATGGCAAAAGATCGCATGTGTGGATTGTTCCCGCAGATTTCCTCCTCCAGATTCACAGGTGATTTATAATTAAAGTGATCCCCAATATGCATCAAGGAACAATTGTCCAGCTCTTAAATGGTCAGTAAGTAATGGACAAAGCATCCTGTGGGAGTGCACTGTTAATGGTTTAATAGCACCAAAAAGGAACTGGTGTACAAATACCACAGTTTTACCACTTTACCACTGAACAATATGCTTTGTATTTATGTACACACTTCATTTTGACTCAGTCTAGTGTTATACCTGAAAAGTAATTTCATTTGCCCAGAATTAGCAACGCAATAGATGCTGAATGTGAAAACTATTAGACTAGCAGAAACAAGAGAAAAAGAGATTAATAACCCAAAAAGGTTTCCCATCCAAGCAAACGTAAACTTTTAAGATAATTCCAAACTATCACATAAAATAAGACATCGGCAATATCTACATGTAATATTACCAGAATAATCGTCTCTGGAATACATTTTTTTAACTTCTGCATTAGTTTAAATTCTTTCCACTTACTGTCTTGAATAGCACATTCCTATGTCTTGTTCCCATATTTTCCCCATAAGCCCATTTCTCTTTTGACGGATAGAATTGACTAAGGCAGTTGGTATTTATTTTGGTTGTGAACAGGTATTCTATGGTCGTCATTAACAGGTATTTTAGCAACATGCTTTCTGGACTAGCAAAAAACCCTCCGACAATTTATTGTAGTGATGAGGGAAATGAGGAAAACAGGGATATGTACCAGGTCTTGAGGGTTATCTGTAGGTGTAGAGACGTGATAATTAATGTGGGTGTAATGTTTAGGCTCAGCCGTCAGAGAGCACAGTTTAGAAGACTGTTCATCACAGCAGATGATGGCAGGGTACAGGTGTTGAAGCCAGTCTGCCATCAACACTACCCTTCACCCCTTGGCCCAGTCTAACATCATTAAGTCCTGAAGCATCTTTCCAAAGTCAAGGGCCTGCAAGTATTCAGCTGACAACAATCCTTCACTACAGCTACAACCCTGATACAGCCACTAACGTCTTATTGGGCAGCATCTGGACTGTCAGAAGAAACCGCTTTTGAAGCCAATGTCGAAGCCAAACAATATACATTTATAGCGCATTAATTTTCCACTTCCTGTCCTAGATCTTAAAAGATAGACTTGATGCTAAATATACTGTTAAGCCAAGTCTTCAAATGTAAAGCATAAATAACCACTGCAGCAGATGGGAATGAAAGAAAGCATCTTCATTGTGACCAAAAGGAAAGGTCTCTTTTTTTTCTATCTGAAATGAAGGAGAAAGTCATATTAGCTTGTCAGCTCATAATGTAGTAGATAATCTATGGCACAGTACTAATGACACTAATGAAGTGGATAGTTATGACAGTAACTAGCACTCTGTGTAGCCAGCTGATCGGGAAATCTAACCACTGTCAAACTGGAAAATCGTGTATGGCCAATACATCCAGATCTGTTGTCATGGAATAGCTTTATCCACAAAAACAATGTATATCTTCCCAAGTAGATGTCAGTCTGTATCCTAATAGAAACTGTCACCCAGGACCTTGATCCCATTTGGTCGACGTCAGAAGCTCCTTTCTCAGCTTCCATGATGATGTCACACACTAAAGACAGCACTATATTACAGTGGAAACTGATAGATTTTAATATTGAAGATGTTGCACCACTAAGCAACAATGGCTCAAGTTCATGCTTTGCACTAGAACCACTTCACCAGATTAAACAATATACTGCCTTCCCATTCTAGAGCATAACGTTTTGTATTCAGTTCTGTGGTTGTTTCTTGTCCAAAAAAAAACAGAGAATATTAAAAATAATAATACTCCATAAATTCGACCACAGACATAGTGCATGTTTTGGCATAATAATGATATATTATCAGATCAGGACAGGCTATCTGATAATGGGTGAGGAGTTTATTTGTACCCTAAACTTCAACAATACAGTTTATTCCTCAAACTAATATGAACTATGTTTTCAAATTGTACGACATAATACTTGACTGGTCGAACCTGTTGAGAACTTACGGTAATAAAACAACAGTAACATTTTAGAATACATGCTTCTTGTGGTTGACTTGTCACAATAGCAAGACATAAGGATAACAGATAAAAAGACGTTTCTCACTGTCTTGCAATTTAGTCTGTCAGGCATTTTATATTATTCTGAAATAAGTACTGTTCAAGTATTCTACAAGAACAGCATTCTAATAACATTCAATGCCATTACTGAATTTTGCTCAGCTGCATCAGAAGATTGGCACACTTGCACTGATCATTTCTGCCATCCAAACAGCCTAAGGCTTGTTTCAAATCAAGCAGGTAATTTTGAAAATCTACACCATAACCTTCAGATTACCATAGCAACAAGGTTGCTGTAATAAGGAGGTAGAATGAGCACTCAGATCAAGTTCGGGCTCAGATGTGACCATGTCTAATTATTACCTCTGCCTGTCATTTGCTGCTTAATAATAACAATAAATTTGAGTTATTTTGGCTCCAGATCCATTTATCACAAGGACCCATTTTTAACCAGTCCCACTTTGGTTTATTCACACCACACCAGAAAAACCTGATAATGCATTAATTAAAATTACAAAGGAGATACAAGTTTTGTTTCAATCCATTTCCATATGTGGTACCTTGAAAAAGACGAAAACCATCTCATTAAAATAGAAAAAATTGATGAACTGATGACACTTAGCCCCTTTCATTTCTTAGTATTCAATAACTGAAAGTATTTCCTGAAATTTTTTTTAAAAGACATGACACAGACCATTAATTCTTATAATACTAGTGAAGTAACTAAAAACTTCACTCATTTCTTCATCTGAATATATTCATCATCTTAGTCCTAAACTTTGAAGACGTACTGGAAAATGGCGTTTCTAATATTTTCTTGTCGGTAAAGTTCTAATGATGGTACTTAATGGAAAGATCTACGCGTCATTACTGTGAGCCACATCCTTTGTGTTCATTTGGCATTTTTATACACCTGGCCTTAGACGTTTTGTGAGCCAAACAAATATTTCTCCTGTCTCATATATCACACAAGGTCCAGTGTTTGGTGCTATAAAGCACTCTTTCTCCCAGCAGCTGCCCATAACTAATCACAAGATAACTCAACAGGGCATGGGTCGTCATTAGTCTAACGCATCCAGTCTCTTCTTAGCTGCAACGGGAACTCAGACAAAATGCAATAAGTCCGTACCGTCTGTTGTATTGTGATGGCATTACAAACAACATGCAGTAACAGCATGGAAGTGTGTATCAATGGCGCATGCAGTCAGAATCCTGTGAAAGAAGCGAAAAATTTCTTCAATTAGCAATTATTCACATTTCAGCCACCCTCTTCAATCCATAACCAACATATATATATAAGGTCTCTTGGCCATCAACTTAATTCTCTTGCTCATCATTTGGTAGGGAAATAAATCATTGATCTGCAACAACAAAAAATAGAACTGGCAAATTAGCAATAAACCAAGCTTATCCCCACACCTGTGCCTGTATCTTCAAAATCCCTTTAAGCCCATGTGAGGCATTAGCCAGCAAATTACATCTACATTGTATAAACAGGAGGAATCAATAGATTTGGGTGTGAACCATTTTTACTCCCGTAGATAAATATGGATGTGTCACTGCATCATCAGACGTTGTATCCAGTGGTCAACGATTTTACTGTGAAAGACAAATATCTGGCATCAGTTTGTTTGCTCAAATAGTGAGTCTTTGATTGGCTGTTCTTGATCAGCCACACTGCCTACAATGTATCTTTTGACCCACTTGTGGCTGTAGGAAAGAACAGCCTTAGTCACTGACTATACATCTAGCTGAAGTGTTCTAGTTTTACCATTGGCCATCTGTTGACAGTGTGGCTTCTGGCTTTGCTTCAAAGCCTTAGCACCCAGGAGACATCTCCGTAGCATACATAAATATAGGCTTCAAGTAGTCCAGAAGCCTTTAGCTGAGCCACTTGATATATTATGGAGATAGCAGTTGGTGGTATCTAGGAACAGGCCTTAGACCTTGAGTGGTGGGGGACCTCTTTAGCACACAGAAGCAGTATGCAATCCATATGGATCATCCAACATCGCACCAATACCTCATTCGCTACTTCTGGAAGATGTTTTAATTCAATGACAACATACAATTAGTGGTTTATCACCATGCAGGACCCAGTTTGAAAGTGTTGAAGGCAGGGAGAAACGGGAAGAGTGAGAGTGGGGGGTGAGGTGGAGAAGAAAGGAAAAAACATTCTGACGCAAATTACTGGTTCTTCCCTGGATTATTCCACAGGGCAAGAGGGCCTGAATAATCCAGCATCTCTTGTTCTACTTCCAGCCATAAAATTATGCCACTGTGCAATGTGATTATAGCATCAGCAATTATAGATTTTCCTTACTCGGCTCCAACCCAGCAGGCTGCATATGTGCAGCCCGCTTTCAATGGCTGCCGCTGGCCGTCAGCTGTCTGTAGGAACATCTACAGCTTCTCCAGAGATAGTTTACGGCACGCCATTGTCTGGCCTACATTTCCACAAAACACACACCAGAACAAAAGAGGGAGACCAGAAAAAATGGCCATGGTTTCACCACCATGACAAAAAGTGACCCAAATTAGATAGCAATCATTCTTTAAAGCCCTCTGATTGAATTTGAAAGGAAACTATGTGATTATTACGGCAGTGTTGACTGAGTTGAGCCCGCAGTGAGGCTATCCTCTTCTGCTCTGGCCTCTTAACTGCAATGATAAACTACTATGGTTACATGATCTTGCCAAGCAAGATGGCTGAAACTGCTTCTGAGGTGTAAACTTTAATTACAATAATCTAATTACATTAATTACATCCATTCCGCAAAGAAAAGACAATCAGCTTTGCACTCTGGTGGCAGATCATGGAGAAACAAAAGCCTGAATAGCCAATTCCTCTCGTATCTACATTCATCAAGACCCACAACAGCTTCCCTGCTTCAGCAGTCAGGCCAATTTTTAAACTGATACATCTCGTCTATCAGAGATTAGAGGTCTGTGGCAAGGAGACTAGAAATCAATTCAGAGCTCATTGGAGCATCGTGCCCCGATAACGCTGACCATCTTGTATACATGGCTTTCCTGGTCGCTATCTACGCGACTATCCCGAGCGAAATTCTCTTCTGACACACTCTCAACTCTGCAGTCTTTCTCTAAGCCATTTATCAAGCCATTTCCTTCTCATTTCCAATATCTACTCTATCATGGACTTAGCTGCAAGTCTATAGGGGCCTAAATGACAGGATCGGTGATGAAGAAAACCAATAGGCTCAATCCTTCCCCACCTGTCCTAGAGAGGGCTGGTTTACAGGTAAGAATCATTTGGTGTGCTATAAATTGATGGCAGGCTCTGGGTGGAAACCAGACAACACACCAACAGGCCTTGTGAAGTGGATAATCGAACAGATCATGTGGGAAAATACCTGCAATGAGGCTGGCTTCTCAGGTACATGCCCCGCCCACATCCTGCGCACACCTGTTGCTCCAACGCCCTGGTAGCCTTGTCACAGACACAGTACATATGTGTGTCTGCATCTATTGTGTGTTATCACTGGGAGATGAGAGTTATGTATAACATCTGCACAAACCCAAGCCACTCTTCCTCCAACCAGTATCAAAGTGCATTTAGGCATAATTAGCCAATCAATGGATTTCATGTCACCAGAGACATGAAATACGAATACTAAATGAGCTACCAGATTTTTATCAACAAGGTTCCATTTATTAATTTGGCCACATCTTTTGTTCTCAGGCAAGACTGCTGAGGGTTTATTCTCCAATGGGTAGCCGACTCAGACATGGGCCTTCTTTACTGCATCACAAGTGCAATTTGTCGACATAAAAGGTTTTATCACAGGGTCTGGGTGTTTGTTGACAAAGATTACTTGGATATGGCTCTCTAATGGCTATCAGCACATTTGCCACAGCTATATCAGTGCTTCCCTCTGCCATTGTTCTCTGCCAGGAGAAGATCCCCTACATACTTCTCTCACAGTCTTGTCATCTCCATTCACAGAATCTCCAATGGGCCGCCATCCATACACTGTTGCTATGGTTGCATTTTCCTGCATTAATAATTCAAACAAACTATGCCTCCCCTTTGTCTGCCTATTTGACCAGTCCGTCCTTCTTCAAGGCCTTTTACCCCCCAGGATCTCTTAGAAAATTCCAAAATTTGTGCTCGGGCAACATAACATATAACCCAAGTTGGAAACCCTACGGGTGACTTTTTCTTGGCTCTAATCCCCATGGCCTCAAGACCAGCTGCAAGAACCCGTCCAAAATGCAAATGGAAGTTTTAATTTTGATCAAATATTTACTGTGCTGATCGATTAATGATACAAGTATGGCACCCTCGAAGCAAACATGAGAAATACAAGCTTGGGGTATTGTCTAGGAGAAGAGCTTGGCCAGCACCCGACTGTCTCTTGGGGTACACAATGGCCAAGGGAGGGGAAAATTACTCTGCATAATAGGAATCAATTTCACAGTTACATAATTGACACATCTGAACAGGAGGACGAACCCAAACAGGGCGTCTTTGCCTTGTGTGTTCTGCCAGGTGTGGAGGGTGCTCGGGTTAGCATGGGACTGCTCTCTTTGTCTATGATCCCTTCACGCCGATAACCCTCCAACGTTTATCACCATTGTCTGCAAAATGAAATATCCTGACGTGAAATAATGTGGAGATGGATAATAAACACAACTCCCAAGCCTCTTTGTGAGAACCCAGAAAAAGTAGTCCCTGGGTAAAGGCTCTTATCTGAGGGTAGTGAGAGCAAGCATGCTCCCCCTTTCCCCCACCCTTATGCCATTCCAAGTCCATCAGGGTAATCAGCCCTAGATTTAAATAGCATTACAGCCAGCCTTTGTCATCAGCCACTGGAGAAATGAAAATATTCACAGAGCCTTGCCCATGAGTGTAGTCAAATATTTTCCCTTCATGTTGGTTCCTGTGGTAATGTTGGCCTTCAGTCATTAATACAGTTACCATTTCTGTTTGCTCAGGCAGCCTGGTCAATTAAAGTTACAAACTTTAGCTCTGATCTATCCCTACTGGAAACATAGTGGCTTAATAAGTGTGCGACTTCCACGGGCTGTGTTCACTTTGAAAACATTCGTACACAGTATCAGTGTGAATCTAAGGCAGTTCTCATCAACCTAAGTCAATACAGCAGTTCTCAGGGTTTTTCTCCATCAGTTCATTATTCTTATTGATTTTTATTGTTACACAGAATAGTAGACATAATGCTGGGAAAAGCAACACCTTAAAATTGATCTGAAGATTCAGAATATAACCCAACAAGGCAAACTTTTTTTAAAAACAGCATAGTTAAACAGTTGAGGTGATAAGGCCCATAGACAAATACTCAGAACTTAAGAGTGTCTAGCTATTAAAAATCATTTCTAATATATATGAGTGAGTTTTAAAGGACAGATACATGTACACGCTGAAAATATGAGTTGACAATTACTGGATGATGTTAATGTTACTGTTCTGCAAAAATGTAACTGTTTAGGGAATGAAGGCAAGTAGGAGTACATGTATGTCAAGATCACATCTGAATTACACCTTTTTCAAATCTATGATGGGTGGCAGTTTTTGTTATTATGCTGCATACCACAGAGTTATGGCCAAATGGTGACAGGAGTAAACCCCATGCTAACAGTGACAATTAGTGTCCAGAACAGGTCGTAACGGTTAACCATGTTTGCTATAAAATGTAAGGCAGACAGCATAGGACCAGGGCCGGGAGTGTGTGGCACTGGGTCAGGCTGTGGACAGATGCCCTGGCTCAGGCCTACACCCGCCTATTACACCCTCCATTACACCAGGGCTGTGTTCCAAGGAGTGAGCCAGGACCTTTATGCTGTGAAACTTGACCTGCTGATAATGTACTGACAGATTATAACATAACACCTCTGCTCTGTGGGCTGATGAAAACATGAGAGAAAGCAATCCATCAGAGCCAGCAAAGGTACCCAAGCACCTCACCCTGTGAGATTGGGGGGGGGGGGGGGGGGGGTATGGGGAGGGTGAGGGCTCCTGTTATGAACCTAGCAGTGGTGGACACAGAGGAAAAGCGACTTCATGATTTCTACTCCAGACTAGGAGAACCTTCCTCTTAACATGGTCATGTCAGCCCAACCAATTACACATCAGGGAAAATAAAGAGGAAGTAGGCAGGCAAAATTTCCTCAAGTCTCTATGGTAACTCACTTTTGTGATGTGAGGGCGATCAAGTGAAGAGAAGACAGAGAAGATATCATTATCTGTGTCTGTCCTTTTTTGAACCTAGACCTTCTCAAATTTTGCCATCACTGGACAGCAAGCCAAATGACAGGGCTCCTGGGTTATACCTGTCTGGGCTGAGAAATACCACAACTTCAACAGATGATGCCCCAAATGACAGCACACAATGATGATGCAACACTGTATTAAAATGTGTCTTTCTTCTTGATGACGGTCATTGTCTTATGTCATGTATGGGACCCCTAGATGTCAATCCATTGTAAATGACAGTTGCTTTACCTATCTCAGATTTGGACTAGCTTTACCCTCATGGTGATAAACTGTGTGTCTTGCCATGTCTTGTCTTTCGGGTCATAACTGCCCCTAATGTTACCCTTACTGGAGTATGCTACTACATAATTAAAGCCCCTCATGGGGCTCCAAAGGTTGTGGGGGGGGGGGGGGGGGGGGCAGACTATGACTTGTCTCTGAGAATGGTCAACCCTTGGTAACCCATTATTCTTTCCTTCTTGTCCACTGATTCCTTTGAGATCCATCCAGAATCCCTGCAGATTATTAATTAACATCTACCTAAGTGCGGCATGTCAAAGACTGATCACGACCCGGAAGAGGTATCATCTCTTCCTGTGGGGCATCGACCCTTAAGACTTCCGGAGGCACAGACTTGGTCAGGGGTCATCAATCTCCTGGAGCTGTAGATGGCAGTGTCCATCATTAGCCAGCAACACTCAGTCTTCCCAGACCTCCGTAAATAGTCCAGACACAATGCACCATTCATCAGGCCAGCAAATCTCCTAGTCTTTGTCCTTTCTGTTTATACCAGTGTTCAACGTGGAACCATATTAATAACTCCTCTCAACTTCTGCAGCAGTTTTCAGTCAATTAATAAAGAATTTGTTGGGCCAAAGTGTCATTATTTCTGGCTGACGTGGCAGGCTTCAAGGAAGGGCTGCAGTAAGTAAACAGCCCTGAAATTACTTGACATCCTGCCTGTCAGCACCCATTCAGCCACACAAGATAAATCATCGCTCTTTACAGCCAAATGCATTCGATAATACTGTTACAGGTGATTTAATGACAAAGGGCTACCTGGATGGAATATAAACTACTGTGGCATAATCACAGCCTTCAACTCAAAGGCAAGATCCTTGAAATTACTGCGATTAACCTGCACAACTGCAGGTGCTATAAATTTCCTTCTGCTATTGCGAAGCTGGTTGAGATTTCGGGGATGTAATAACGCCTGAGATTTGTGACAGCTGAAGGGCTCAGCCAATGTCCCGTTCTCACCATTAAGCCAGTCTATCACCTCTTCTGTGTGGTGAGACCAGCCACACCTAGCACTGCTTCAAGTCCACTCATTTACATATCACTTGTTAATGATTATGGTAATTAGCTAGGAAAAGCCATCTGAATTTGCATCTGACAATGGAAAGTATGGATTCCATCACTTTAATAAATGAAAACATGTTAAAAGTAACATCAGTCACCAAGACCTGTGTAAAAACATCAATTTCCCTTTTGCTTCACTAGTCTATTCAATAAAACTTTCTTTTGTCTGTATGCAGATTGAAGCACTGCTTTAATTGATATTTGCATCAATTTAATATCCTTAAAGCCAAATAACCTTCCCTCAGACAGGGCCCCTGTTTAACCCCCTCCTTGTTTTAAGGTAAACACTATACCCACAGGAGGGGCTGTATGTAGACACTGTATCATCTAGTACAGCTGTTAGGAAACATGATAACTCTAATCTGGAGTTAATTGGCCTAGAGTATATGGGGGGGGGGGGGGTTAACTAGCCTAACCATTGCCCTGCTGGGCCCTCACAGGCTGGGGTTACCAGTTTAGGATAACCATATGTTTGACTGTCAATTAGCTGTCAGATACGCCATACTGGATCCACATCACCACAGCATAAATCATAGATAGGTATTAGGCCAGCAATTATCTGAGAGGTGGGATCGGGGTAGGGTCATCTGACAACTCTATATGATCCAGTCTACATCCACCTTTATCACTGGTGGTAATCTCTCTCTACCATATCATTTTGTGTCTGACATTTAACTACTGGAGACATAGACTCCAGAGAATGGCTCCTTTGCCCCAGACAAGCATATATGTGTCAATTCTCAAGTGATGGGATGTGAAATATTTTTTGAAAAAGCGCCTGTGCTGCTTGTAAGGCTTTTGTACTACTTGCTATGGTTTGTACCGAAACCACCACCACAGCTTTCACAGAAACCTTTTTACAATCAGTCACTCCTAAGAACCTGTTTTGTCACTATAGTAATCAATTCACTGCACCACATTACCAAACTATAATACATTTCTTAACTTCCACCACAGCATTCACAGAAAGCTCTGTACCTTCCACCAGTGACTTCTAGAGTGACTGCCAGAATTTCCATTTGACTATAAAGTAACCACCAATTCATCAAGTGAAACTACTAAACCATGCTCATTAAATTGATCAAAAAACAAAAACATTTGGCTGATTTTTTTCTTGTTCAAGTCAGCCTGTCCTGGATTGTAAATAGTGTTACTCAGAAGAACTCTGCTTGACCTTGTCCCCATCCCCCATTTATCCCCCTGGGTATTTACACAGTCACTACACAATTCACACAACCAATGGAGCAAATCATAGCCATGCATCATTATCATGGCTTTTTGGCAGAGGAAAGTAATATATACCAGGAATCGATGCCAATGCAAACACAACATTTTTCAAGGTAAATTGTGTTAATTTCTGTAAAAGTGTGGGCTGAAGAGTTTCAGATTATGAAGTATTTACCCTACAGTCCAGCTACCTTTCCGTATGAACCAAGACGACAAGTTTATGGTGACTTATGCCCTTAAAATAATGAGTAGCTGGGCACAAGAACTTCACGCTGCATTGCCAATGTTAACTCTACACCTACTCCACAGCTCTTTTTAAATCTCCGTAATCACACGCTGGTATCAGGTTTGTCTAATATTTAATTTCTCTGCAACATTCAACCTTCCCAGATAATGACTGTGGTAAGATTGGCAGAAACCCTGGAAGTTGTGTAAAGAAACCACTGGCAATGGAAGGAAATAGAGTAAACATGAAGAAAGCCTAATTAGCCCATTGCCTTCTGGGCACTGTTTGCCACCATAAATATCTCACTGGAAACACAGTCAGGTCAGAGTTAAGTGGTCAGTCAACTACTGACCCTCTGGTCAGCATCTGATAGAGATTTAACCATCTCAACTCACTTGATACTAACTTAATCCTACATTTTCTTCTTTAAGTAAATATTATCCAAGAATCACAAGTCCAAAAATCTCACAGCTCCACTTTGTTCATTGGTTGCCAATCTGCCAAATGTGCATGATGTAGAAAATCATGACAATTCCTATTTAGAATAAATCCTGAATGAACACATGTCCAAAATCCGAGTAGGTATTGAGACACGAAACATTTATAACCATGGCTTTGATATATTATTTTATTGCAAGTGAAATTACCATAATTGATTGACACTGACATGGAAGCCATGGGTATGGACAATGAGAATCAGTTCTGCCGATGTAGAATTTACCTTCATTTGGATGTATGCCTCTCCAGGCTTTAACAGCTATCTGACGCAAGGCAAGCCCTGTGATAGATTGCAGAATTTATAATGCATGGTCAGCTTTTTGTGCCAAATTTATGAGTCATTCTGGTTTGTAAGATGGACCAGAACACACCAGTCTCTGGGCAGTACTTGACATCATTTGTCAGAGTAGCACCATCTATGTTCTGACAATACCACTGGGCTCTCTGTTCAAAACCACCAGCTCAACATATCAATATTCTCCCGAATCATTTCTTTTTTTTTTTTCATCTGCTGCATTTGGTTGTCTATAAATCTGCATCAGAATCAGTTATACTCAAACCGTGGTCTCTGGCCAAATTGATGCTATACAACCCAGAACTTCAATGGTGATAAGTTATCATCTAACATCATCCAATAACCTGTGGCAGCTTAACAATGAGATGAAAAAATCCAAAACAAAAAATAAAAAGACTGCTAAATGTCATCAGGAGAGGTTAATCAGCCTCCAATGTGGCATTTTTGAGAGGAATAAGTTAGCATAATTGCTTTCTTTTGCCTTAAAGTTACAGAACTGCATGGTGAGGTTTACAGGTTGTTTTAATCATTACTTAATTTTTTGAATATTTTAACAAAAATTTAACCAAAAAAAAAACCATTTAAACAAAAAAGAAACAGATTTAAATCAGTGTAAGTTTGAAATTTTAACCAAATCATGTGCATCAGTGCTTTGTACATTCCCATTTTACGGTACACAAAAACCTCAGTGTCTTTTCATCACAATTTAAATTATTTTAAGGCATTCTATTGATTGTTCAATTAGAGGTCAGACATGTAATCACACCATCTGAAGGCCACAGTCTCATTAACAGCCACTATTTCACTCTGATGTAATTACTTTATTTCACTCCGCTGATGAAAATGAAATTTGGCTGCACCTATATGTGCGAGACTTACGCGGTCGCCTTAATTACGTGGGTTGTTGGTAGATTGGGGTCAGCACAGGGCAGAACTTCCCTGCCAGGAAACGCTGAAGTGATTTAATGGACCTAGCTTTACCCCTCCCTACACTTGACCCCCTCTGGCTGGGACATGATGTTTCATGGACAATATACCAGCATGATTATGTACTTTAGGAAATTTTTCTCTGACCAAGACCAGGATCTTCCAGCAATTAACACAATTGGTGGTTGACCGCTGTGATCTCAGTGAGCCACCAGGCCAGGCAAATTCTGGAGATAAGCACAAATCCACCTATGTTTTGTTTCCCGTGACGACAACGGCTAAACTGAACAACCCATTTCAAGCTTTTGTTCCAGCTTGTTTCCTGAACCCGGCGCTGGCAAAGGGCTGTGCCAACATAATCCACGATGTCCATGTTCAACTGTACGCTTCCACCAGCCAAAACCTTTTATCCAGCATTCCAAACCTCATTCAATCCAATTACATTAGCTGTCTCTACCCAACACACTTCATCATTTTTATCCTGTATCCCGCTTTTTTTTTTGTCCTTTTTTTTTCCTTTCCAAGCAGTCTACATTTACTGGCTATCTTTTGGCAATGTTACTTGTAATTTACGATTGTCCTGGTTTAACATCTTATGGGGACAACCAATTCTGGCAACCCGTCCCTGATCGATGGAAGCCCTGGGTTTGGTCCTAACAAAAGACACAGTTTGGCAGGGTGGTGCTACAAGCCAAAAACAAATAAGTATCCTGGTAATGCGAATGTGAAAGCTGTTCAGTGGCAGGATACCTGGGTTCTGGCCATTCACGGGCATGACAGCTAGACAACTGCTGAGTAAAAAACAGGGGCACATAGTGGAAGAGAACTCACGGATGTACTGGGGGTGGTACAGGAAGTCCTGCCCTGTCGTGGAAATTGCCACATGACAGCTGGCTCGAATTTCTGGGAAACTGTCATGTTTTTGGGGGGTTTTTTTTAGCAGATTTGGGTTTGTCATTTAATGGAAAGCTATACTGTCTTCTGAGGACAAGAAAATTATACTACCTGTGGTATTAGGGACTCCTGTGCATTCCTGCTTCACAGATTTTCTGCATGAAGCTTTGTTATATATGTTCAAACTTAGGGGTTAACTAACCTTGTTAGGTTATTGATGCATCTTGGCTCAGAGACAATTGAGAAAACTTTATCATTCAGGCTAAAAGATATAATGAATGTGACCAAACTTACCAAAAGGTAAATTAAAAGTATATTAAGAACTTAAAACTGGTACAATTAGTTAAACTTAGTCTGGTATTGAGATTTAAGTCATCAAACTCTTAATACATTTTCTCTTAAGATTTTAATGACATTTAAAATTTCTACAAACTTTATTCTGGACTGATGTCACAATTCATCTAAAGTGGTCCACCTTGATACAATAATTTGTGTTTAAAGAGCTACCTTTGTTCGAAAGTAAAAACCTGTCAGGTTGTACAATAAAATTTTCCCCTTTTCATTCAACTATATGCAATAAAATGGAGGCAGTTACAAACTTCAGAAAAAAAATTGATTTTTGCACCTGAACATATAGTTGAAATTATCAGCAAATGAAGACTACAGGAATCGGTAATCTGAGGTGACCTTATCATGCAGTAAGCGGGAATCTGAAGTAATGGTTATATCAGCATGAATCAATGATAAGGATGGGAATAGAGCATTGTGATCATAACATATTG
Source organism: Liolophura sinensis (assembly GCF_032854445.1). NCBI lineage: Eukaryota > Metazoa > Mollusca > Polyplacophora > Chitonida > Chitonidae > Liolophura > Liolophura sinensis. The sequence goes on from NC_088300.1 coordinate 46,682,684, forward strand.
GGGACCAGTATACTGTAAACAAGGCTGGGTAAACAGGCAGCAGTTGGCACACCTGTATTTGAGGGGAGAGAGAGCAGCTGTCTAGGAATGGGGAGGGTGATAACAGACACAGGCTAGGGATATATGCCAGGCGATAAAAAAACTCACAAACAAGTCACATATTGGAAGCAGTCAGATAAATGAAAAACATCCCAGAACACAGCCTTTCTCCACCACCACAACAATGTGATGTGGTGTTTTTGTTGCAGAAGAAATGCCAGAATGTCCTGTCCACCTTGCCCGCCACATGCCAGCCTAATCTAAGCCAGTGCCCTGCCAGGCCAGCAGTCTGCTACTGCCAAGTCCTCTCCTCATCCCCTCCTCCCCTTACTGTCTCCCCAAGAACAGACCCATCCGTCAACCTGTCCCTGATCCTGTACTCCTCAACCACTGTCTGCATACTGATATCCATCTACGCAACATTTTACGGTCTCCAAACTTCGCTCTCACATATTCTACTGTATAATATATTACCTCAATTTTCCCCTCATATGTTTCAATATCAGGAATCAGTAATCAAGATTCTGCTTCTTGATGTTCTCCTTCAATAGTTCCTAATCCAACTTGTGCAGGTCAAACCTGGTTAGCCATCTGTACCAAGTACAGATTGCATCAGATCCACAATGGAAAACTGGATCTGAAATTTCCATAGCTTTGGAGGACAACAGCACATGAACGTCTGTTTCGACGCATAGATTGAATATCTTTATAAACTGATGCAGAAATAATGTTTCCCATTTCCTTAATATTGACATTTGTAGAAAGCACTCTCTTTCATAGGTATGGGAACACATTTATACTTAGCAGGCATTTAGGGTTGTGTTCACATTCCAAAGATTTGTCCATCACAAGATATATGTACTTTACTATAAAAATCAAGCACAAACAAGGAGAAATTAAGTCTACATTCTTTCTTTATCTGTTACAGTATGTGACGATTATTTCATACCATATAAAGCCAACTGCAAGGTAAACCTATATACCACTGCCCAATTAAACATGGGACACATTTAGCCCATTTCAGTTGTAGTAAGGAACAGGAAAGAAAAAAAAAACAACAGCTAAAACAACACAAGTTAAGATTAGTATGTGTTATCGCTGATCAGAATGGCACTCGATGGCAAAACCTGTGCCAGATCTTGTTTCTGTGTAGGTGCGAAATGTTTTCCCCAAACCACACTGTTATACTTAAGATGAAACTGGTTTAGAAACCAGAGAAGATAACCTGGAGAAAAAGTAGCTGGTAAAACACAACTACAGCTCATATAGCTGTTAATGACTACAGACCCCTCTACAAGACTGTGTTACAATCTGACTTCCATGCCCCAGGCCCATTTGCTAAATTCTACATAATGAAAACATGTTATTTTAAGCTTTCAAAATATTTGTAGGCAAGCAGAAAAAAGCCCTTCTTCTGCAGCTAATGAAGTGAAAGGAGTGAAGAAATGTTGGCAGAAGAAGCCTGCATTGGCTATAAGGTTGACTGGAAAGCCAGAAGGGGCCTGGGCATGAGAAAACCAGATGTCCTATCTGCTGTTTGCATCTCCATTTGTTGCCTAGTAAAGCTGTAATCCTCTCATTAAAGCTGTCACAGCTAAGATAGGCTGGGCTAGAAAAGAAAATACCTCCTTCACAGAAGAATTCTTCACATCCTTCAGCCATGTTTATAAGGCGCTGGTCCCCTGCTCAGATTGGACAATGGCAGTATCTTACAGACTATCTCCTCAGTCCTTCCTGTTTTTTCAACCTTTGATCAGGCGATTGAGCTCTGACAAGTAACACAGTTATGCAAGCCCTTTCCGTGTTTATTTTAGCTAAAATGTCTCAAGAAATTTTCAAAGTGTTGCCGGCTGAATCGGCTGTAAACACACATTCAGACAACATTTTACATGTAAATGGTTTCAGCCCAAACTACTGTTACACACAAATGTACTAGAATCCTGCTCTCATATTTATTCCCTTGTTAATTGCAGACACGATTGAAATACCCTGTCTGTGGTATGACACATTCTTCACCTAAGTAAAGGCCACTTTGGTTCACTGAACTTCACACACAGCAGAAAAAGAGATATCAAATAACTCATTTTTCTTTTCCACTGAATGTCAATGTCCTGTATTCCGCTCGCATTTCTCATCTGTTGTGCACCTTATAAATGGCCATCCCTTTGTATACAAGATAAAAGAAACAGATAATTGGTGTTTTCCTGAAGTTGACAGACTACTGTCTACATGGATTACTTAGTCGTTATTCTAATTGGCAGAGCTATAATATAGTTGGATGTGACCAATGTATAAGCCAGCATCAGAGGCTTGCTTCCCATGTCCAGAGCCTGATTATTACAGACTGGCACTGTCTTTTTCCCCACAATAATAGCTGACCAGTCAGGAAATCCTGTCATTATGTACACAAAAAGCCTTTTTGTCATCCAATAATTAGTCGAAGATAAAGACTCTAAATGGCTAGGACATGATGTTCTCAGCTCCAAAAGACTTGTTGAACAATTTGAGGTAGGGCTGTGCATACAAGACATCTAGCTCATCTAATGTGATTTATTACAACATGCTGTACACATACGCGCTCATACCTACAAATGTGGCAAGTCTGTTTAATGAGTCTCATCCATCTGGAAGGTGTGTTAATTGCTGATTGAAATATCAACAGCATACTCCTGAGAGATTCACAACTCAATTTTTCTGATGTCCAAAATATCAAGTTTGATGTTATCTCAAATTAAATGGAATGTTTACAGCCCAATTGTAGCATATACAGAGATCTGAAGCAAGATACGTGCAATGCATATATATGTAGTACTTGCAGTTTTGTTTTATTAACTGTGCGTGTGTGTATTGTGAACACTTCCATTGGAAGAGACTGTTCGCCAATGTATATTGGGGGACAGGCACTAACGAAGGCCGTGCCCCTTGATTATTATCCTATCAGGCCTCTGATGAGCACCCTGACCACTCGGCACCTTTCCCGAGGATTCAATTCCCTCCTAACATCGGCTATTGTTCGCCACACATATCGGAATTCTGCAATCTGCAGATATGGAATTAGGCATCATGCTAGCCAGCTGGAGTTGGCAGGCTTCAGTCTGAAGTTGTAACCCTGCTCTGGAAGCATTGTAGAGGAATGTCGCTTTGGTGTGTAGGTGTCCCTTATTAACACTGTCCTAGGGCCTCCCTTGATGCCCGCTGGATAAGCTCTACGTCAGATTTACCCACATCCACAGACTTTTGGCTATTGTGTGCATGGGACAAGTATGAGATGGGCCAGCAGGTGGTTGTGTCAGCCTCAACGCCAGATCCTGTGTCTGGAGAGCCTATAACCTCTGGGGGGTCCATTCAGCCTTTATGCCAGACAACCATATTAATATGGCTACAATATCGCCTATCACTTCACGTCTATTGTAGGAAAACAAGGGACTTTTTATCAGAGGACAATGGTATTGTACATACTCCTCAGGAGCTTTTGTAAAGACCGGAGACATCCCTGATCCCCTTGGTCTTGTCACCAGCTGTAGGAGGCCGGATTGCTCATATTATCAGACATTTACGTGTGCAAAGATTAAGCAGGCCACAGATCTCAGTGTTAACAAAACCATCTCCAGTGTGCACTGGAAATAGCTCACTCAAGGCTTTAATACATAAGTGTGGAATTTCTCCAGATGCAAACCGCTTGTCATTCAGTTGACTAATGACTTGTTCAGTACTACTTTTTGGTTTGATGCTTCTTCATAACAAACCCACTTTCACAGAGAAGTACTGTACTTCACCTAAAATTTTAGAGCCAAAACATAAATGTTTACAGTGGATCAAGTATTCTTTTTTTGCTGAAAGTGACATATTTTTCCAGAAGGATATCATCGTACTTTCCTAACAAACATAAAAACACCTTTTTCCAAGATGAAAAGAAATCTAAACATCAGGCAAAGTGAGTAAACTGCAGGAAATTTTAGGTCAACTACTGTAACTCTGAACTAGTTTGCGGTCAGGAAACACAGCTATTTTACACAAAGCCATAAAAACACTTGGTAACAGTATTGGCCATTAATGTTTTGTCCACTGATATAAATGGCATGGCCAGTGGAATGGTTAGCGTGAGAGCAATGGCCGCTGTTTCCCCTGCCATGAATTTACCTTGGTTGTTCAGCATGATTACAGAGCTGTAAATACTCCCTAGACTCCCACTCCTGAATACTCTCGCTACAGCTAGTACAGCTTTGTCTACATGTACCAGCGAATACGCCATCTGATGACCACTGGTCAACGGTCATCCCTGACATAAGTCCCCATTCACCACCAGGGAAAACGAAATGTCACAGGACCAATCTGCAAGACGCTCTCACTTGGCTTCACAATTAATAGCACACTATTACATATTTGACGGCTACCACGTATTAGTATGCAAGTCTCTTCTGTCCATGTCATTTTCTTCAGGGACAGTCGATGGAGTAATTATAGCGACTGCCATTGGGAAGGCCAGTTGGAACATTAGCTTCTCTCTGATTACACCGTGTACCAGGTTGTCAGGAAGAACCCTAAGCCAAAGCCAGTCTCAACAAAATACCATATTTCATGGCTACTTTAATGCAGGCTTATCTCTTTCCCATGCACCAGTAATTCTGCCAGAAGCTGGGTTTGGATCGCCGCATCAATCCCAACAATAAACACTCCCTTTCAATCCACAAATAATACATTTTGTACTGCCTAAGTGACTTTAAGGAGACTGCTAAATAAAGCTTGTTGGAGCATTTTAATGACGGAAGATTCGTATTGATCCTTCTTTCTAATACCTTTTTTTTTTGCACAATTTTTTTTTTTTTTGGCATGGCAACATATTGCGTTTATTGCTGTACAACAGCAATATTTTCCTCCACAAACCATATTTAATGCTTCGCCTGCCTAATGGAACAAGCAACAACACATCCTGGCGAGGAAAAAAAGCTGCTATTAATGTGCTGAAAATATGACTTTCTAATGAAACTGAAGAAACGAACACCTCATCGACAGATAGAAAGGTTTTATAAGTCATTTATTTTGCCATTTATGGATGATTACCAGCCATAAAAAGAAAATAAAACTCAACACTTTCAATGAGATTTATTTGTAAATTGTAATTCTGTACACGTAAATGCATACAGCACTTTCTCAAAACAATCGTATCGATTTTTATAGATACCTGTTCTTGGAAAACAGCCATGTTTTCAAACAAATAGACCATCTATGTGTACACGTAATTCTATCTACAGTGTATCTGTTTACAACACTGTTTTACAGATACAAGCATATACATGGACTAAAGTGCATACTGTAACCATATCACTCCAAGATACATGTAGTCATACCTCATCCCATGACCCCCCCCCCTTTCCCACCCTCAGTTCACAAAATCCCTCTCTCCTTCTACCACCATGACCTATGGTGCCAAAAGCTGCCTGTACAATTGACTTTTTTCACAGGGCCTGTCATAATCAATGCAGAGCTGAGCACAGTGAGAAATCATTGACTGAGACAGGCAGATCATAGATCTCCCTCAAATCCCCATTCTATCATAAAGCATAATTAAAACTGATGGCAACTGTTTTCCCTTACCAGAGCTCAGTTTAGATGCTTATCTTCTCAGACACATGAATTACCTGTTAAATCTCCCACTGGACAAATATTAAATTTCAAAACCTCATTACAGGAAAATTCCATGCCCAGTTCCTGTAATTTTGTCCTTGAGTCTCCATGACAAGGATCGTCTATGCCTCAGTGAAGACTAATCGCAAACTCTGGCAGATTTCTAGTACCTGTGGATAGGAGACTGGAACTTGGTCATCAGTGTTAAGCCTGACTAGTGCTCATCACTCTATCTTGAAACAGGTGCTGGCTTTCCAACACCAACAAAAACCATTTGGTGCACAGAGGAGGACTTTTAATTTACAGGCAGCTCAGGCCGTTTGTCCCTCGGTGGCTGATTTGACTTTGTCATTGATAAACTACAAACAGTTTCTCCATCTAATTTGTTCCCTTGACTCCGGCTATGGCACTGGCTTTTTCTGGCTGATTTGAGCCTTAAAGAGGATATTTGGCTGGTTGGAGTTCCTCCATGTGGATGTGCAATCACTAACGACCTACACGTAAAAAAAACACAGTGTGCCACTGCCTTATTCAGAAAAATATATTCTCTGAATATATGTTTCAATCATTTAAATTTTATTGACATCGATACATCCGCTTCATTTTGTGCATTTCCATTTAAAAAACAGTCCTTGTATCATTATAGATCACATTAACAGCTTCCACTATATGATTCCATTCCTGGGTTTTGCAGCTTTGGTGCAGAGTATAAAGTGTTGCATATGGGCTAACCTTTCCATTGCTGCTCAATGGCCGTTCATCCATCAGGAAGTCGGGCCGGGTTAGCAGGCACCCATCGCTGACCACTGGCTGAGTTAGGAGAGCCATACATTTGTAAACGCTTAGTTTAACGCCATTTTGCTCCCGGCGCCATGTGCTCCATTCTGATTCTGCTGTTTGCCCAGTGAAGGGGCTGGCATAATTTCATCAGTTAGTGGCAATCTTACATGGTCGGTTTGGCTGTAATATGGTGGGTCTCTCTTGATTAGAGAGGACAGAGCTGAAGTGTATTGCTCGTCGGGTAACCCGGCTGAAGCCATGACCTGGCATCTGGTGGAGAATTAACCAGTCAGCATTCTCTCTCTCCCTGATCCAAGTCTTACTGTTACAACCCAATTACAGGTACCTGTATCAGTTAGCAGCAGTAAGCTCTTACAGCCGGGGCAATAAGCCCAGGTCACAGCCGCTGAAGGCTTCCTTACTATTTACAATCAATTCAGACACTGTATTTAATTCACAATGCATGTGTCATGTGGAATATCCAGCTTGATTCTTAGAAAACGCAGTCAATAGTACAGACAACTGACCTGGTGATACCTGTTGTATGCAGGTCACAGTCTAATTAACACATGGGACAGTGATTCCAGGTAACACCGTGAGAAAGTAATAAGCTTTATGGTTCATATATCATACACAGTTCTAAATTTACCATTACATTAATGTAAGTCTCTTTCTGGTGGAAAGATTTCCAAGGACCTTCATAAATAAAGATCAAATGACAAATTTGAATCATTCATGAATACACTTCTCTCTCCCATTACGCCAGGCATCATTAGAACAAACCATTCCATACAACACTCACATGTCTCACCACACTGTCATTGCACACATCTGTAAGCACCTTCAAAAGCTTGTTTACATCATGTAATTATTCCATGAAAACCATAATATCATACCAGAAGTCTGCTAACTTGACTTAAGTCTTTTAAGTTAATAGACTTCTGATCATACTGATCTGGCATCACACTGTCTTTTCCTCCAGTTTATACATAAATATCACAGGCCATCAGTGGCTAATAAATTTCATAGAATGCACAATATGGCGGGCAGAACAGTAGGGTTTTTTTTTTATATCAGCAAGAGAGGTGAAATTATCTGAAATCTGTGAACACTTGTATTTAGCAGGGGTCTATGTACATTCCAGCAGCCAAAACATAAAAAAACAATTGACATTTTAATATATTTCTACGCTATAAGCATAATATTCCTATATAACTAATCACATGTCCTAGGACACTACCAGACAACGGTATATAAATATAAGTAAAATGTAACATAACCATAATTTCATAACTATAGTCATAACAGCATGAAGAGATCCTTACTGGAAATACATCCCTCGTGACATTGGAGAAATGTTGTAATCGATTTTATAAGAAAGTAACATCTTTTTGAATTCATACTTCATTGCACTTGATATGAAAAAGATGCAAGGCATCTGACAGTGAACATGCCTTACAGACTTTGTAGCAGTGTTTAATTTCCACATTTCCATACAGCTCTGAAATACAGCATTTAAAATTTTCAGACTAAGGGCATATCACAGAATGAATGAGTGATTGGTTTGGGTTCTTTTGCTTCACATTTGAAATAATTCAGCCATATCATAGTGATAATATGTTCACAACTAGAATTTATTTCACTTTTTCTTTCAAGTGGAAGATGGCAACATTCTAAATGCAGATAAGAAAACAGAAATGAATGATACAAAACCCACTAAAAAAAAACAGCAGTTAAAACTTGAAAATCATATCTTGCTAGTTACAACATCTAGGCATTTTCACAGCAAAAAAAAAAAATACATCTTGTGGCATGGCTGTTCCACAAGACTTCTTATAATGGCTTGTCAAATTCTGTGAACACCTGCTTTCGATTTGCACGAACTGCATCTTTGTATGAAGCAGGAGCAAAAAGGTGATATAACTTGAGACGGCCTCTCCTTCAGGAAGTAACTGGTACATGGTTGTCAATCTGAGAAGGCTAAACATGACAATGATGGAGTACCCAAAAACGGCAGCTACTGCACGCACAGATAATGTTTTTATTTTGACACATGTTTACTTGAAGAGAGCTGTTTGCATTCCTCTACAGAGTTGATGTGTAAAGCTGGAGTGATTTACATGGAGTGGTACATTAACCAGTGATATTAGTGCCTTATCAGGCCGTCTCTGGTGCTGCCCAGTCTGTCACCACCACACGTCCCCATGCTGACTCTTTAACACCTAAACTTTTTACTACCATTAGCAACAGTCAGATTAGCATAACTGGTAAAGAGCAGGAATTACTCCACACAATTCCCAATGATCCACACTGCATGTCATTTGCGAATCAGGCATCCAATGAAATAGGTATACATTTTGGAAACTGAAGATGGTTTGGAGTCAACCACCAACTGTTTTGCCGCCATTAAAGCATTCCCGGCCTACAGAGGTACACCTCGGAGCTATACTTAGTCCAGGCTGCCTGCACAGTAGCACCTGATTGACAATCCATTACCACACTTACGATGATTCCCCTTAATGCAGTGTAGCAGAGAATAATTACAAGTATCCCTCCAAGGACTTTCACTCTGGCTACAGAATATCATAGTGTCAAACTGCTACCACTAACCAGTCCCTCCAAATTGGCTTACAGCAGTTTACAGTGAATTGAGAAGATTTGCAATTCCATAGTCAACACAGCTTTCATTTTGACCAAGCCTTTTTCACCGTGCTTTCTGGCCAGCCCTCATGTGACTGGCCTGACAGGCTAATTTGCCTCTTGCAGTCGCAGAATGAATTGAGGAAAGGGAGTAGGGGGAAATGAGGCGAGGTTTTGGAAATGAAGTTCCTAACCATCCAATAGATTTAGCATGCTCAGCAAATAGCGCGGACAGCGAGTGCGCAGAGGTATGGGATCGTCGGTCAAGTCATCAGTGTCACTGGTGTACCCGCTGATTCAGGACGCCTTCCAGGATGGCAAGCGCTCACATCACAAACATGTCCTCCGCTTCGATGAACAGCAGATAAAGTTGTTTTACTTGGCACAGGAAAGAAATGCTGGAAATGCTCTGAACAAACACAAAACTTTTAGTCCGGTAAAAAAAGATCTCCACTTAAGCTGGCTTCCCGCTCCCAAGTAGGGGGTTTGCCAGTGGAAACATTTTCAATCGGAAGGCTAAGAGAAGCGAGTTGCTTGGGTCGGACCACAAATGTGATGTAAGCTTCACTAATCCCTCATTCCGCCACCAAGTCTGCTTCATCGTTAAACTTCTTTACACCATCGCTACGTGACAGATCAAAAGACTAAAGCTAGCTCCCTGCCATTATGGCCACCATTTGGTGGTCTTCCCCAGTACTTCAGTAACAGTTTTAATCAAGCCCTATTGCCCTTTGTGCAGTAATCGGTATGTTAAGTCCATCTGATGTATTCTATGGTCAACATATCAAGCCTTGCTGCAAACTCAATATGCTGTGTGGCACCAAATCAGAAACTGCCAGAGGTAAATATTTTTATATCTGACACCTTAATTCTCCTTCTACATCAATAAATCAATGGATTGCCCATTTAAACCTTTCAATACAAATTTTCTATACTTGGACGTATACAAATGGTGTAGTCTTTGTACTAATAACAAAGTACTTCTCATCATTTTATTCAAAATTCGCTGCACATAAGGAAATCGTTGTGCTTCATTAAAGTAAAAAGTTCACCTAAAATGTAGGCATCAAGCACAACTGTGGTTAAAGCATTAACATAGAGGTCATGCTTTTGTTGCACGAGGAAAAATGCAAAAAATGCTGTAAGAACAATATATACACAGTTTAGACTGGAGAAAGGGCAAGGGTTCATGTATTAACAACCAAATGCCTCATGTATTAAGCAAACCGCCTGCTTTAAATATTAAGCAAAATAGCTGGTCTTAATGTAAAGTTCATTAACCAACAATTTCAAATATAAAGTTATTTGGACAACTGTTTTAAATATTATGGAAACAGAATGCAATAAATATCTACATGTCAACCAATTTTGTCAAGACAGACAAAGAAAAAAGCATGTTCATCTTTCGCAAATAAGATTATAAGTACGGGAATGTACTTGTAGGTCAAACGCAATATTCATATAAACAGGAAATAATTTGACAACTAAAGTGTTCACCAAAGGTATGAGTGACAGAGTTTTGTATCAGTGCTCATCATATACTGTATACAGTACAGATGAAAGCCTTGTTTCCCCATTCAGGTACATGTACACACTCAATTCTGCTGTGAACAGATCACAGTATGACCTACATGGCAGAACCTTTGAAGTCAGGCTAATTACTATGTGCATCAGGCTGATCTAGTGGTGGCGATCAACATCAGGCAGCTCCATAGGCATCTGTGTGGGAAGAGATAGCACTGGGCTGTGTGCCTTCTAGGGGCCATCATACATGTATATAAAAACTCACAAAGAATAAATTAATCTTAATAATTCAAGGATACCCAAAGCATTATTAGCCATAAAAGATTCAATATGGATAATCCAGATTAAAAGCACAGGGGATAAGACTTCAAAGGATTAGCACCTGAATAATATATCTGTACAGGTATAGGCATACAGTTAAAGACAATGGAATCCTCTTAATGCCTCAAGCAAAATCTCCTTATTTTTTCACCAAGCATATGTTATCAGACCAGAAAAAGAAATGTTTATATATACACAGGACATTTCTTTATGCAAAACAAGTCTAGGTACTTGAAAAGAATGAACATATACAAGTATAGGATGCAGGATATAAATGTTTATATAAGTAGTTAATCAAATATGTATAATAATGGCTACTCACAAGGAAGCTTCCTGAAAACTATTATTATACATACCATCTGTGTTATAACCACCTTTGTGCTTAAATAAAAAGAGAGACATGTTTTATTTTACAACCACTCGTTGCTCATAGGAAACTATATGTATACCATCTGTGTTACAACCACATTTTAGCTTTCGGGAAACCATAGGTTTGTTCTTTGTTACAACCACACTTCAGCCTTCCAAGAAACAATACATATCTTCTGTCTCACAATCATTGTAATTCAACACCAGGTAATCACATCTATGGAACACCCTTAGACTTTAAATTGCAATCAGTTCTGACATTTCAGCCAAAGTGTACGCTTTTCTTCATAAACCTGAGACTAGTCAAAGTGTTGGCAAACCATTGAGACAATTACCAGCTTCATGATCAGAGAGTTTAGGACAAGTTTCAAATAATACCTTAATGCTAAACCCAGCCTGGCGAAGTGAAATATGATGAAATGTGTTCAAAGAGCCTGCATATCGGCCAAATGACAAGAATCACGCAAACCTTCCATCACACGTTCTTGTGGAAACCATATTATCTGAAGGTTGATGCCGAGCTAGCGTCACAGAGAGCATCTAATCAAGTGGTCGGTGCGGAAGGCCGGGCTTTGCCACCACCATACTAGCCTCAATCCCCCAGGACAACCAGAAACAGAATTCAATATTTGAGTTTTGAATTAGTCATGCAGCCTACAGCTATGTTTACAACTGCAGCAGACTCCACAAAAATTGTACCATATTGTTTTCTCAACTGCTCCCATTCCAATGTGAAAACATCTCTGTGTGCACTTAGTCAGTCTGCTTGAACAGTGGACCAAACCGGATAAGCAGAGTTCCATAGAAAATCTAAACGTTATCACACAGCTCCCTGTAGGGCACTGTTACAGCCTAGTAATAACCTGCCAAGGTGTATTACGTTAGCACTCATAGCTACAGGCCTAACCTTAACGCCACTCAACCCATAATTCATACTTAATGTCTAAGTCTTGTTTCCAAATCTATCTGTCGCTATGATGTAATCACAATCTCAAGAATGTGAGAGAAATATCCTTCTGCCAGTTTGTCTGTCTGTCTGTCTGTCTGTCTGTCTGTCTGTAGCATCTACAAATGCATCACATGACTACAAAATCACACACCATGACTTCAAAGTTTTATTTCCTACAACCTTTTCTACAGTCCATGGCAAACAATATCAAAACAGTACAACGGACTTTTACACATCGATTCACTACTGGTCAAAATTTAGTCGTCGTGGTTACAACCTGATATTTATGTATATATATATATATATATATATATATAAATATGTAGCACTCTTGAGGACGAGACATTTCATGTCAATTTCCTTTTGTGTGGTGGCTCAAGTCATTCATTATTGAAACAAATTCAACGAATGAATTAAAGTGGATCAGCATTATTCACGTGTTGATATGAATTTATCAAATGATGATCAAATTACTTTTGCAGATCAATACTTGTTACTGCAAGTTATCCAAAAAAAAGAGAGATACCACTGGCTTGTCATTCTGATTATACACATAACAGGTTTGATAAGCACAAACAAGCCCCAACATTTGTATCCCAATTCCAGCACCATAACTTACAACAGATTCAACTGATATTATTATTATGGAAATTCATCTTCTCTGGCTGATATTTGCATTTTGGTATCTCCGGAACAGTTTTTAGATATTACGCATTTATGAATTTGTATCAGAAATATCTCCATTAGGCAAACAGCACTGAAAGCCGAGCTTGTTTTCAGGAAAAATAAATCGCCAGTTACAGCTGATCAAACAACCATTCCTTGTATACTGTGTAGACACTGGCCATTTGAATACAGCCAGAAGGCAACTCTGACGAAGTTAGTATTCACAAACTGTTGGGTTATCCCAGCCTGTTAAGTGTTTTATATATTCCTGTATGCATTAGAGTAAGCCCAACTGAGCCCAACTGCCAGATATGTATGCAAATAAGCTGTGAGTGCTGGGAGGCAGTTACAGTGCAGGGTGTGACCACAGCTACATGTAGCAGTCAGAAGTCAGTGGAATTCTAACTTCCCAAACCATTCTTCAGCCGTCTATAAACCCAGATGGGAGCTTAGTCCTATGGAGTGTTCTAATCTGACTTCAGCACACACAATTAATACGCGTGACATCTCAATGCTCTTGCCTCCACCTGCATGAGTATCATGGCTACACACATTGACAAGCCTTGCAATGAGGATGCCAGAGCCTGCTCTAGACCTCAACCAAAACAGGAAAATATTGGATGCGGAGAGAGGGAGAAGAGAGAAGTGAGAGAGAGTTGACGATCAAATGTTAAAGGGTGGAAACAAAATCAATATGATATTGCATGTAATCAACTGCAACGTTATTTGTTGACTGGCTTCTGTCAAACGCATCACGGTACGCTGATGCCTTGGTCACGACATTGTCTAGTAGCCTGTACCTAGCACAAGCTTACATGAAGAAAAACCTGGAGGTCTGTCTTGGCCTCAGCATTGGCTACTAAGACGTGACTAAAGACCTCCTCTTTCAGACATACTATGGTAAATTGATCCATCATACTGAAGACCCCAGTACTTTCCATGAAATGGTCACTCTACATGGCTATATACCCCCACTCCACAACCATGCAGATATTATGTATAGAAATCTTCTTTTAAGACTTCAAAGCAGTATCATGTATGGTTTTCCCAGCTACTTGTAATTCTGACCTGTCATTCAGTTGATGGGTTGATCGTTTTATAAGTTCAGTCTGCAGAGACTTCGAGTAATAGACTTTACAGTTACAGTCCTGTTACCTCAATTGATCTTCCACGCCAACGATTTTTATATTCTGCTTGACAAAAACTGATACATCTCCATCTACAAATCATAATAAAAGTGGGGATAAAAAGAATTTAAGTCACTATCATATATAATAAGCGTCACTTTGAGGAGCAAAGGTGGTATTGATTGTGGCAAAACCAGTCAAGTGATTACCACTATTATAGCCGGCAGACAAGCCACAGGCCTGTGAACACCTCCAAATAAACGAGGGGAACAAATGTCTGAGACAGTCTGGGATCCTGGTAGCAAATGCGGCAAAGCCAAAATGCTAAACTGTTTAAGATGCTTTACACATTTGGCACAGATTCTCAGACACTGGAGGAGTTTGTATTTATAACTCCCAAACTACAAGTAATTGCCAGTCATTGTAGTCATTACCTCTCCTGTTTTATGAAGACTGATGGTGGATGTCAACATTCGTCTGATGTAGTGCACCTGAATCAATTATCATTGGCTTCTTTTAGACTACATGTATCTTACAAGAAAGACCTGTCTTAGATAATTTACTACATTAAAGCAAAAGAAATCAATCAGTCATGACTCAACAGTAAAAGCCTAATACAATGTTATACAAAGGACAACACTATTTAAAGTAAATATTATTTTATTTTGAGACAATAATATACAAGTACCTGAACATGTAACCTAAATGAACTAAAATTTCATCACAAAAGTGCATTTTGGAGGCAAATAATTGAACAAAATATTATTTTTGGTCCTGAAACTTCCAGTTTTTTGCACTAGAATATTATCTCATGTTCAATCTCAATCTCAAAACACTTTTTTAAACTCAATAAAACTCTCAGAATCAGGAAATATGGGCACATTAATCATGGAAGAGATGTCTGATTATTTAGGATATTTCTACAAGCTAAAAATATGTATGACAAGAATACTGCCCACATCAACTAGAATACAACGTGAAATTTCCAAAACCGAAAAGTGGCGAGAAACATCTCATGCACATTAAAAAAAATATCATCATTCAAAATTCATTATTAAACTATTCGTGATAACAGAATTGTAAAACTGCATATGAAAAAAAAGGTTCTAGAAGAGTTGCAGTAGCAGTACAAGTGCCCAAGCGGCCTTTGGGCTGTCAATATAAGACAGACAATAGACATAAATCCAATAATAAAAACATGGTTCTATTTCAAAATCAACAAGTATGCAAACCATAAAATTCTGATACCTCATCAGGATAAAGCAATGTTATTTTAGTCTCGGCTCAATGTGACAAAAACTGTTTACACTGAGTACACAGTCACAGTAAAACGGCTGCTCCATCACACATGTATTTCAATCACAACCCTAACCACAGGCAAAATGTTTAAAACACATATGCCTTGCTTTTTGTTTAGGAAAAGTTTGGATTTTATGATACACATATTCACCAGAGTAAACATGAACTGTTACTGCTACCATGATGTACACATGCTCCCGTCTTCACCAGTATATGATGACACAGATGTTAAAATCTTACATTCTGCTTTTCAAAAGCTTTCAACCATTTACACTTCCATCGTGATGCCTTGACTTCATTATTATTATTGTTCAATCTTGCTTTCTTCACAAGTACATGTACTTGATATTATCAATAATATTACCGGGCATATTACATAACTGTTATGACCATGTGATGACAAAATGATTGATGTCATAATGATCTTAGGAATCAATGGATGACTAAGGCTCTTAACCATCCATCAGCAGTAGGCCTACCTTAGCCACACTGTGGTACCAAATATTGGAATTCTTGGGATGGAAAGGCGTAAAACACCAATCAAAAAAAAAAAAAAAAAAATCTTGGGATGGAATCTGAGCACATAATTCTATGAATGTCACCTTAATTGACTCAGAGATGACAATAATTAGACAGTACATGACAAAAGTAACTTATGTTTATATATCTTCTATTTTGCAGTGCGCTATGGCATATGGCACAAACCAGCACCCACCATTATGGCCGCCCTGAGGGATGGATACGTTCGGAAAAATAATAACTGCAAAAGTGAGTACAGATCATTGTTTTCCTCGAAGCCACAATAATAGATGTCAACTACAGTAGGCAATTTCACCACTGGCTAAGGTAAAAGATGTGAATGGATCAGACCAGTCCGAATACACTGACACACTGGAAGTTTATTTAGGAACCACTTACAACAGACAGAAAAAAAAATGGGGGCAAACGTAAATGCCCATATTGAAAGCCCAGTTTGCACAAGTGTCCGCATTGTAATGGGACACAGAACATTGACAGGGTAGCCAAAAAGTGGGGAAGTCCCCAACTGAACCCGCACACATGTAGTAGTTTGAGGTGATGACAAATTATTGGCTGTCCCTGCAGGTCTTAGAATTCCAATCAATTTTACTTGTGATTCCATCTGCTGTAGGGAAAGGCTGGCAGCAGGCTGACTCGCGCCTGTGGATTGCCTGATCACATCAATTCCAATCCAAATCCTATATACAGCCTGCTATCGTCTGGAGGCAAATAGTCCGAGCTTAGGCCGCTAAAAAAAAACGACAGCCAACAGCGCCACATACTGGGACTCCAATAAATCTACAATAACAGATTTGTGTGGCCAGAGATGTAATTATGTTAGAGGGTAAAAAAAAAACCTGCGATAGCCTCCCACCCAGAGCTGGCAGTGACACGGCCACCTATCAGCAACCATCACACTCTTCGCTGAACAACCTTCCACTTATCACACCAACACGCCCCGCACTGAAACTGTCATCAAACAAATATCAAAAATTGTTCATAACACTTGGCTTGTCATTGTAATGATGAGCATCTGGCCTGTGAGACTGAAGGAGGCGAGAGAGGCATTAGGCCAGGTGGACAGGCCGTCACAAACGTGTCCGAGTACGGTAATTATGGCCTTTCACAGTCAGAGAGCAATGGTCAAGGGCAGTCAATACATACTCATGGTCATCACACCGGTCAGCTCTCACACCATCACACCTCAGATGACATGATCGCAGGTATGGGATCAAGAGACCACTTCAGGACCATACTGTACAATAAAGTATCAACTCCACAGACCATGCACCAGAACCAAGACAATCTCAATGCACAGCTGTTGTCATAGGCTTTGAAGCCATTTTTGCGAGAGAAAAAAATGGAATTTCCCCATTAAAATAAAAACAATTAATCACTTTTTTATCCAACTGTACAAACTTCTTCCCTTGAAACCTCATGAAAAAGGAAATGTTACACAGTTGCTTTTGCATCGAAGTTATGTCATTTTGTTCACTCACAAGCTGACCATCTTAAGAAATTTGGTCAATCTAACCATGGTCGGTTTTTGTAATAATATTGTCAAAGTTTGTTCATACAGGAAAGTGGAGATACAAGTCAGAGTTAAGACTGGACATTTCAATCCTTCATTCACATCAGTCTGGATTCCTGTCAAGAATGACAAATCATCTGGACAGAAGTTTAAATCACACATCTGTGTTGTTGTTTTTTTTTCAAGACCAAACTTCAGATCAATTCTTAGAAAACTTTCACTTGCTTCTGGCTCCAAAAAAATCACACTGATTTGTTGTTGAGGTAATTTGCATGGGTTGTACACGATTATACAAATACATCCAACTCAATGGCCAAACTGCCATCAAAGAAAAGCGTCTTTTCCAAATTGATATTTTTTAAGCCGTCTCGTGAAGTAATGCAGCAAGGAAATCCTGTTAACTCAAATCTGCTGTGTAAACGGGAGCAGTATCGAATGTAAACCACTCTATGGTCGGGCAGTTTGCAAGGTACCGTTCTGAGAACGCCCATTACAACAGTGACCCAAGAAAACTCAGCTGGGACATTCACAGTCTTTCACAAATCTCTACAAATCTGCAAACATTAGAAATCAATCAGCATGTTCCACTAATCAGGAGATCATACTAACAGATGGTTTCGTTTGTTAAACTGCTGGATGCAGGCAAAGCAACCAAGCTCAGCCTTCAATGTCTGCACCACGCCCCAATCACTCAAGAACCGTTTGATGGGAAAATATGTTAAACCTTAATATAATACTACACACTTCAACCAATTACCAGAAGCTTGGACTCTCTTCTAGTTTTGCCAATGAAATAAATCCATCAAACACTCACTTGCTAAAAACAAGTTTTATTTGTTGTTTGTTTGTTTTTTTTTTTTCACTAGAACTGCTAACATTCTAACGATACGTTCACATATGTTTTCATATCTTGAGGCAATTCCAGACAAAAACCATTCTGTAGCCCTCTCTCTAAGCATCACTAAATATATTTATGAACTTCAAAGAATTTTCACACTTCGCGGGAGTATTGTGATTCTTTACACAGCCACGACATTTAAAGTGGATGATCAAGTGATAAATGTTCAGCTTACAAAACAGTTTGTTCAGGCTAGCTAAGATTACAACTCTGTGAGTAGAGATTCACAGTGGACAGCCAGCCAGACGCCTTCTTAACACTGCCTCAACCAGTTGTTTCACTGCCAACCAGTTGTTTCCATGAGTTTAATTGACTCCCATTTTTCTATCATAAACTTAATCTCTTCTTGAACATGGATGCCAATATTAAACCAAATGTCCTTCTTTCATCTGTGCCCATCAAACAGCCGCTAATGCTGTAGTGGGCGAAGATACAGCCCAGCCCCACTGCTTTGCCCCTGAACTGAATGAGGTCTGTCGAGCCCTTGTTTTATTAAACTTTGCCAACCCGCTGTCACTGTTTCCCCACTGCAGCTGTTGTTGTTGTGGAACAATGCAGTTGGGAAAACTCCTAGGAGAGAGTCATCAATGATTCCTGCTCATTTGAACTTGGTAATTGCATGGCTAAGACATTGTTATCCTTGCTGAGGGAGCTGCCCTTGCCCAGTCCTAGGAATGACTCACCAAGAGAAAAGGAAAGGAGGTAGCCCCCTCCCCGCTCTCCTCCTCCTCCAAAACTGCCCTCTCCCCATGCTCAGTCCCCTCCCCTCTTTCTCACCCAGCTTCAGTCCCTTTCCCCCTCACACATCACCCTGATCCTTCCCATCACTGATGCCGAAGTTTTCAATCAGACAGCAATATTCCAAATGTGTCTGTGAATTGCCCGAAATCAAATCAGCCCCTCAGTCCAGCGAGGGGGTTTTTGTCCGGTCACGTATGTAGGTCTTTACATACTGAGCTGGGACAGGGCCTAACAAGAGAAGAACGCTTTGAAATCAAGTGGGTTGTGTACTGGGAGAGGCTGGACAAGGCTTTCTCCTGTATCACACCCTAGCCAGACCACTTTAGGGGGATTAATAGTAATTATATTAATCAAACTACATGTGCAGCTTTTGTACAGGAAGCATCACTTGTCGATCTTGTCAGATAAAGATGAATGCCGTTTACATTAGCCACTTTCATCCTGTCCAACTGCCGCCTGACTCAAAGAATCCCCTGCCGCCTTGGCCATTATATGATGTTCCCCCCACTTGGACACATCGCCTAGACGTGAACCCTCATCGCTGATCACAAGCGACACATCCCAAATGACACACATCTGCATTACCAGATTACAGACTTACTTACAGAGAGATTTACCCGACGAGTTGTCTAGTCCCTTTATCAACTGCCATAACTAAATGAAGTGGTCAGACATAACATATTGACTGAATGGTTACTAAATGTTAAATGGTGATGATGTCCACTTAAGAATATTGTAGCTATAGTCATCACCATAATGCATAATGATGGTTCTTTCTTCTTGTTTACAGCTAGAAACCATATAGGATTTTTGTACCACAGACATGGGGATACAATATCAATGCCCATCTATGATTCCAATGGACGAATAGCAGGAATACAGTCTTCTGTAAGTATTTATTTATTTGTTTATTTATTAACGCTGAGTATGCTTCTCTACAGGACATGAATGTATTGATGTAGCGACAGAAAGATCAAATGTAGTTTCATATGTTCAAGGACTACAAAAATTTAAAAACAGAAGAAACAATGACTGTTAAAGAGAGCTATACATTTTTCTGTCCATTGTCCTTAATGGCCTCTTGTCATAATATTCGTCTGTGCATATGTGGAAAATGTATCAACAGACAAAATAAATTTAATCTTGGTGATTTGCTGGAAGAAGGAGCAGCTAATCATGTAACTTTTTATCAAACTGGTGCACATTTCCTAATGCTCAAATTTCCGGGCAAGCCTACATTTTACGAGAATCGAAATGAGAAAACATGGTTATTAACATGAAAATTCACATCATATTGCCAGTCTCTTCCAGCATGACTGTAACCTTGGTCATATTTCTCAAATTAAATTACATTCCCATGTCATGGCAGCCATTGTCATAGCCAGTAATTAGCTTTGCAGCCATTATTTTTACACAGAGAATTTGTCCACAGCCGGGCTGGGTTGTGTCCCAGTTCAGCGATTAGACGACAGCATTAGCACCTGATTGCATATCTCCCTTCCCTGCTTCTCATTCAATTTACAGTGTCTGATACCCCAACCACGTTAATAGTAACCTGGGGTAAGCGCTGTCCGACCGGCAGCGTAATAGCTGCACACTTTAGCGCAGACTTGAAGACGCAATGATGCAATTATAACCTCACATTTAAAGGACAATAAGTGCCATAACTTTGTTCGGTGCTGTCTTCATTCTTATTTCTGACACCCGACAAGCCTTTTGGGGAATTCCCCTTCTGCTGTGATTATGCCCACATGCCAAGCAAAGACAGCCATTTCCATGCCAGGCCCTGCAATTTGGCCATCATCAGCCCTTGAAAATGTTCCTTGCATGTGCCACTTTCTGCCGGCTGCCCGTCCTTTGAGCCCAATAGCTAACGGATGCCTGACACCCATCACATGAAATCACTTCTAACCTATTTATCTCTGCAAAGCCTGCATTAAACTGAATATCTTTAAACTACCAGGTAAACTGCAGGCTTTTTTGCAGGAATTTCATACAGTTCAGTTAAGTCTTGGCAGCCATAAAGTCCATAAATTGTCTTTAGGCTTAAATTTAGCAAATAATTCCATAAATTATTCATAAAAGATGTGTAAATAGTCTAAAAATTGGAATCCCTATGAATCTTGTTGGAAATATCACAGAAACCAAGTTTTTAAGTTGAATATCATTGATCTGCTCTGTTTAAAAAATTGAAAAGCAGCTTATATCAGTAAGAAAGAAGAGTAGGTGTATTTCAGACACTGTCAAAGTTCCTTGGCAGTAACAGAAATGTGCCAGTCATTATGGGCACTGGATACAACCCAGGCCGAAATGTGTTTACTGACGGTCAGAAGCTTTTTCCAATAGGTACACATAGAACAACAAGCAACCTGGTTATCTTGTGTGATCTTAGAAGTTTCTGGCTAGCCAGTGCCATGTTATTGATGAAATCCGCACAGCAAACACTTGGCCAACTTCTATAACCTCCAGATGGGTAGGCAAAGCCAAAGGTTTGGTGGATGCCAAGAAGCAACTCCAAACCCAGCCACAATACAGCCTTCATGTTGGAACTAACAAACTGACTCCAGCACCAGCATACAGCTCAAATAAACAGGAAAACCAAGCAAATCTAAAACAAGCAAATACAACTGGCACCGGGATAAAAAAAAGAGTAAAGGAAAAAGCAGCCCCTGATCCAATTTCAAAGTTTTTCAGTGTGTAAACAAAGACAATGTAATGTGTCCCATCAGGCCCATCCTGCTTGACTTCAGCTGCTCCCCTCCCATCTGAAGATGAGGACGGACAATTTCCAGCTAAGAACCGAAACCGAGCATAGACGCAAAGAAATTGCATGACCAACAGTTCACAGACGTCAAAATGTTAACTCCCCTATATCAGAAATATTGACTTTTTTTCAAGGTCGTTCTTAGATTTTTCAGATCTAACTGCCCTGTAATTGTGTCACCTTGAGTTTTTTTAAATATCTAACTACCCTATGCAAAATAAAAAATATTGTTTGCTTCATGTTACAAGCCCCTTATAACAAAAAAGGGTAGGTAGGTTTTCTTTTTTTTTTTTTTTTTGCAGAAGGGAAGAATAATCATAGAATCAATATTTCTGATCACTGATCAGAACGCAGTGATAAATTATGTCACCCAATATTTGGCAATTCTCAAAATAAATATTCTTAGATCTTTACAATGAAACTAACAACATTAGTTAAGCATTTTTATGAGTACAATTTAAGTCATCAGTTTGTGCCAGCATTTTCAGGTCCTGTACAGCAAGCATATGAAAATATAACCAAAATCGTGTCAATCAGATACTTTTGACAGAGTGAAGTGGAACCTCATGACCTTGTAAAATAAAATCTATACTGAGAAATCTGTCTCCATATTCCCAGATATTCTAATTTTAATCAAGCTTTGTGAGATTTAGGGGATTCTTCTTTTATCTGAAAAGCTATCCACACACCTAACTTTTTTTTAAATTTTGGGACCTCCCGAAGGGTATTTTTCCATGTCAACAGAAGGGGCTCATTTGGGGGCCTTTAATACCTGTGAAATTGGATAAGCACAAAAATCAATGGGGCTCTGTTGGAGATTCTTTGATAACGTTTAAAACAAAAATCTTCTTTTTTGATCATGTTACAGAACGTATTATGATGTAGTAAGGTCTCAATTTATCAATGTGATTGTACCAGTCCATGATTGAATTAATTTAATTCACAAAAAAAAACTAGGGGTTCAACATAAGTGGGCTACGAATATAGCTCGAGCAACTTCTCCTTGGAAGTATAGGCCTGTGCCCACATTTTGTCAGTGTTTATAAACACGTCACCCCTGTTATAACCAGAGCCACGATTCTCCCGAATTAAATTTTGCAAAATTAGGGGTGTTTTTAAGGTATAGCATGGTGAAAAAAGCTGGATTACGGAGAATTCCATTTTGCCGTGGTAAGACACTGACAGTCACAATGTTTACAAGATTTACAACATTTTACAGCAATTATCTCACAAAATGAGTAATTTTGACACAGGTCGTCAGTTCAGTATGGTAATCAAAAATATGGCAACGATATTTTACAGGTATCCAAATGGATAAGGGTGAAAACACTTCACCAGTAGGCAGGTCTATCTTGATCTACGGGTGTCGTATACAGTACAGTCCTACCCGTCGCTCTAAGGCCGGCTTTGCTCAACAACAGGAGAACAAATTTTATAGCTTGAAAGAGTACCTGTCACCTGTAAACAGAGTGAGATTTCAAACGATAGGCGAAAAAAAAAAGAAGTAATTAAATGAAATAAAATAAAAAATTTGGCATCTGAAAAAAGATCTAGCCCTTTGTGAAGGGTCAGTCACGTAACATCAAATAATATTTTAATATTTTAATTTTGGCCCTACAGAATTAATAGGACAAAGTAATATTAATTTCTATGTCCCACCACATTAAACTTATGAATTATCGTCTGCCGTGGTAGCTCAGTCGGTAGAGTTTTCGCTTGGGATCCAGGTTCAATCCAGTTAACTATTTACATGAGTGAAGTAATACATAAACCAAGAATATGAAATGTAATATCTTAATTAACAGTATTTCAATGTTAACATCAATCAAACAACATTATTAAAAACAGGACATATACATGACAATTCTATGTACAAATTTTTCCTTCAAATGGGATAAAACCTGATACTTTTAAAACGAAGAAAACATATAGTTTGTAAAATGTTAGAGCCTGTACATGGCGTAAACAAACAGAACAGACTTTCAGACAGAACTGATTAAGACGTCCTGCGCTCCATGTAGTTCACAAGAAGTGTCTTCTCCAGAATTCAGTTTTATTCAAATATATTCGGTGTTTCTCTAGCTTATAGCATATTTCTTAGTTTTTTAAACTCCACACGCAGTGATTTGAATCTCTTGACTACTGGTTAACAGTAGTTATGGTCGACCACTAGGAACCGAGTGTTCGTTATTTCTGCCTGATCCTGGAAACAATGGAAGGAAACCCAAACTAACTGTTCTTCAGATCAAATAAATCAAAAGTCAAGTTAAAAACAATGACTCTGTTATTATCTGCACGCTTTCAAGCTGTGGGTGGTATACAGGTACTTTGTGGGTGGTGACTCAGACATGGGTGAAGTTGAACACAATACAGAACACTATGACCGTGAGGTTGCTAATTCTAACAGGGGCAGAGGAAATATGTAACTGGTGAAACACCCATGTCACAATGACTTCTAAAGTAAACCCTCAAAACAACTGTACCACCCCACTCTCTTTCCAAACAGACTTCTGAAGACCTTGGTTAACAAGTTAAGGTTAATCATGAGGTGTTCAGACAAAGCTGGCATTCTTTGGACCAGACTAGAATTACCAAAACAGTGAAGAACCCACACTAATGAAGAGTAGGACGCTAGTGTAGCATTCCAGCCCCCACAGGTCATTAGTGATCTGTCACAACTGCTCGGCCCTTTGCTGGACAAGTCCAGGTGGGCAGATTACAGTCCGCTCCACCACAACATCACCTTCACTAATTGACAAAATGGTTGCCAAGCTGTCTGACCTGCTTAACCTATCAGAGAACATGTACCATAAGCCCCTTAGGGCTTTGTCTTATCAAATCGTCTGTTTCATCAATGTCAATCCACATCCTGATGAACCCAATAATATAGAGAACCCACTGTGTATTTTGACTTGATGCAGTATGAATGATCAATAATGGTACATCAAATTTCAGAATTCTACATTCAAATGTTTCTTTTTGTTTTGTATTTCATCTACGGTTTTTATGTGAAGATGTTTTTCAGATGGTATCATTAAAATTCTAGCACACCTAGAGAAGCAGGTTTCTACTCTGAAGGTGAAAAAACACAGCGTCTCTAAATCTAGCATTACCAGTTCTTACTGTTTATTTTATTTTGTTTATTGTTATAAAGAATTGTCCAACTTTAAATGAACTTTAAATATAACTTTTTTAGAATGATCAAAAGAAGAATATGTGGACTATGTTCCATTAGTTTCCATGTATCACAGACACTGATCATGAATTACTCAAATAAAGATACCTGTAAAAATTGCTTGTGCATTATTCCTAGATCTATATATGATGAAGCTTTAAACAATATATCATCAAACCATATTTTTACTTAAACAAGCATAATTTACCAATATTCCTATTAATCAAATAAAAGGGATTTTTTTGTTATTTTTTGAGAAATAAACATACAAAAACATGTAATACATATAAAATAAGATGAACATAATTAGTCTAAATCCAAGCTCTCATAATACACATGTAGTGTGGATGAGAACGCGTATAATGTGATGACGTGTGAAGCCAAATGCTATTATTAAAAACAATGAACTTAATTTCATCATATTTTTTTATATCAAAGCTTTAAACACTAGACTTAAGGCCAGTGTTATTAAACTGCTGTGTAACACTTGCAGGAACAGGAAGCTATTTATGATATCTGTTAACAAACAAAGCCTTACATGTGTGGACTATGGACATGGTCCTGAGGACATGAGAGTCTGTATGTGTGACACGCACGCACGCACGCACGCACGCATGCGTGCACGCTCCCCATCAGGTATACAGCAATTAATAAATCATATTTGAGGATTCAAATAGCCATGGTAAACACACAAGGAAAACCTGGCCAAGGAGCCAGATGTTGCAAAATGCATGTGATCCCCTGGTAGTCCAGGTACAGCAATCACCCACGTTATAATTAACCCTGTATTATTGATGGGGCTTCCCTGCCTGGCCTTCTCGTTATTCGGCAGACATGAAATGAATCTTCACTAAACAGAGGTCATCTGAATTAAGACTGTCCATAGGGTTCCAGAAATACAGACTGTTCACAAGGTTCCAGAGCTAGAGACCTATATTATTATCCCATTTCCCCCCTCCAAAATATTTTCCTTATGGCTAACAACTGGTCGGTAAAGGGAGTTAATTAGGCAAAACGTGATGGGGGATGGTGCGCCAAAGTGCTTGGTTTTGCCCAATTTCCTGTGGCAGCTCTGTATGTTGTCTTATCAAGGCTGATGATGACTTTTACACCTGTGGAAAGGAAATCTCTACAAACAGACTTTGCTGTGTTGGAATAAAATATAGAGCTGAGAATTCTCGTCATGTTTTTGTTTGACATAAGGTATAAGTGTACATACATATATACCTTCATACATTAATTTGCCACATGCTTCAATAGCCTCTGCTAACAAAAGTCGTTTTTGTACATAAAAACATATATGCATGTTTACAACATTGTATCTGTATATATATATATATATATATATATATGTATATACACCAAACAAATCTAGGCAATAGCCTCAAATCAGCCAACTGTTAAATTCCTCTCCCAGGTGTCATACCATGTATATGGCGTATGAATATATAGTATCAGCACGACTGGGTCCCAGCAACAGCAATAGTTTCATACTTTATATAATGGTAACCTTCTGCCAGATGTTGCATATACACACAATGTGCTTTCTGGACAATAGAAACAGATACTCTGTCCTCCTATAGAGAAACATTAGATGCTGCTGCCTGATGACATGGAGAGGTACAACAGACAAACTGAGAGAGGCAGGCAGGCTTGCTGGCTGACTGGCTGGCTGGGTTACTGGCTAGAGTGGTGGGAGGAAGGCTGTCTATAGGTAGTCGGCTTCACACATCAGCCCTATCTCGCTATTGATTGCCACTGTAATGCATTATCGCCCATGATGAGGGATCTCAACGGAGAGTGTATGAAAACACACTTTAGAGCCATTCCTCATATCCCATACCTACACCCTTTATAAAGAGAACAGTACAGTAATGTTTCTCACACAGCAGCCGCAACAGTTCAATAATTGAAGCGAATTGTAAATGGCAGTTAACCTGCAGCTAGTGAGGTAGGATGAGGGGAATATGGGCCATACTTCGACCCACTGAGGCCAGCGAGCACGATTATAACTGCCTGTTCACACAGCCTGTAAACACCAGCTCATAATACAAATCAATGAGATGCCATTATCATTAGTGAATAGACCCAAACTCATGATTTATGTCACAATGGTCATCCAGCCAATTAAATGCTTCTATTTCACTCCTTTCCCATCATCACCAATAACGGTTGGTAATTTAGTACAAATGCCACAGGGCGAGACTAAACAGTTTGGTTTCATGGATATGTTACATTTCTGAACACTCCCAAACTCTGGACAAACCTCTCCACATAAATACAGGCTACTGGAAGAAAATTACTTCATTAGTTTCCGAAAGAACAAAAAATTTGACACTTGGACAAATTTCTTTTCCCTGCTTTTTTCTGAGACAAAATGGTACTACTGGTATACAGAATGTGAACTTGAAAACAGATGGCAACTCATCTGTTTTTCTCTTAAGGGAATTTTTTTACTCTTAAGACTCCGTTTAATAATTCATCGTTAAGACAAGCACATGCAATGACCAACTTGAATGTTTTAGTCATCTTATCATTTCCAGATACCGGGCAACATGTGGGGTTACAATTCCCAAAACAAGACAATTTCCCTACCACCACCGAACCTTATTCCCCCATTTTTACACGGCAGCCAGAACTCTCGGGGAATCCCCTGGTACACCCTCACAGGTAAATCTCTTATACTCAATGACAACACATGTACACGTGTGCAATTTCTAAAAAAAGGAACATTGTCTCCAATCCTTATTATTTCTCATTTCATTAACTTGGCTTTTAAAGATGGGTCGGCCATTTATTATAATTATTGTTTGAAACAATTCACATATAATAGAAGTTTCTGATGAGCTTCCATGTAAAATGCACCTGTGTTCATGTATGTATATAAATCATAGATTATGGCAAATACATACAAATAATATTGTGGGATTTACTGCATTCAATTTTTCTGTCACATGGTATTGATATTAAACGTTCCCTGAGTGTCAAGCTCTGTGAGACATAAACATCAGCTCTCAACCAGACCAAAGCAGTTACAGTTGTGAAAATTTGTGTTGACAGAAGTCAGCATTTATGCCAGAATTTATCATAGTCTGACACAGTCTTGACATGGCTTATAACCGCTGTTTTTGTTTTCCAGCATATTTCAAACACCCGAGACTAATATGCAATCCGACAGATACGAAGGCCAGGCGTGGCAGAGGCCTGTTTATACAGATGGGTCTGAACGCTGAATCAGAGTACATGGAAATCCCCCTCCACTCTAAAGACTTGAGTCCCCACTGGGTGAAAGGAACATGTATGCCCCAAATGGGTAAGCAGATACTAAGGTTAATTCTCTAAACTGGTCTATTTGTATTTTTACCCCCAGGGAATTCTTGACTTTTTCTGGCCCAACTGTTTGTGTGGTCCAAAGCTGCCATGCTATAAGCTGGGAGTTGGAAAAGTCAGAAAAACACCCCCTAGGGTTGCACAGGAGTCTACCGCCACACTCTTGGCATCTAATAACATTGGCAATTGATACACTACTTGCAGGCCATCATTTCCTCTCCAACTGAAGCGAGCTTGACACCATCCACTTACACTCATTTACTGCCCCTGCCTGGTAATAGGCTGGCAGACAAGACATATGACTTTGATCAAATTTACTCTCTTACTCACAAATGACAGCACAAATTCTCTGGGTCATTTCAAAACAAAAAAAGAACACACCAACAAGAAAATTAAGACAAAACAAAAGAGTATCTGGTAGTTAAGAGTAGTTTATAAAGCAGGTTCACACCTCACCTCCCCCTGGCCTATGTAACAATGGCATATGTCATTGAGCTATTCAGTAGAGGCCTTGATCTAGACATGGCCTCTCCATCTGACAGCTAGGATTTCTGGCAGTTGTTTTGATGTTCAGTTTAGCTAACTTGCTCATCCCGTTCAGCTGTCATGCATGTAGCAGTTCATAGCAAGCAACCATTGCTCTCTTTGATTGATTTTTTGTTTACAACTTCTTTGACTCATGTTTTGGGAAATGTTTGGAGAAGTAAGGACAACCAGCGAGTACTTTCTCAGTTAAACTTCAGACTCAAAACATGAGAACACAGGCACTTAAGGCCAAGAAATACAGCAATGGAGAATTGAAACATTTCAGAGAAGAACCAATAAAACATGAGGGCATCCACTGGCTTTAGTGTCAGGGTTGGACATTTCCAGCTTTTCACAGTGATGCCCTTGACAAAACATTGAGGTCATTCAGTGTGTTTTCA
Source organism: Liolophura sinensis (assembly GCF_032854445.1). Classification (NCBI taxonomy): domain Eukaryota; kingdom Metazoa; phylum Mollusca; class Polyplacophora; order Chitonida; family Chitonidae; genus Liolophura; species Liolophura sinensis. Next base: position 46,711,907 of record NC_088300.1, read on the forward strand.
GGTGTGAAATGTGTTAGATTCCATTTACATAACTGTTAAGCAACATGTAAGTACGTAAAATACAAAAACTAATTAGAAATATATGTGTGGCATCTAAAGTCATCTTTGTGAGAATTTCAGCTCAAACTGATCTGATCTTTTTCATTTTGAGCTCTTAAAAATGTGTGAATGACAAGGTATTTTTAATCCTGATATATCCTCTCGGTTTAACCTTGGCCCATCTCTTAATTAGCACTGTGCCTAGGGTTAGGCAGAAATATACAATGGCTGACAAAGCAAGATGTACAGCATCCTGATTAAAACATATCATTCTCCTTTTCTACTTTGGTTCAACTAAATCTCTAAGAGAGGAAAGATAACTGACAAAGAAAACAATAAAAGCGCAAAGAGCAATGAAGCCAGTCAACAGTATAAAGAGAACAGGAAAGAAAAAATGTATCAAACGCACGTCTTTTCAACAGTGTTTGTAACATGACATCGGACATAAAGGCATCTGTTTGAAAGAAAGCAAAAGCTCTGAGCAACGGAAGGCTGATGATGTCAGAAAAAGTCCAATACGATGAGAGCCTGCTTAAAAGCTGGAGAAAGATTAGCCAAAGTCACAGCAGAAGTTAGCATGACAGGCTATATCTTGAGAATTAAGACAGGATGCCTGTAACCAAACTTTTCTTTTGAAAACATGAGACGTACAGAAATAAAACATTACCAAAAAAAAATTTACATCGGAGCTCTTAGGTATTTGGCTAATAAAAATCATCTGAGAATGCTTTAACTTGGATGTAGTTCTTTTTCTGAACTGTGATACTATCACGTCAAATTTGCTGAACTTCGGTTGGTGGATGAACAACTTAGCAGGATAGTGCATTTAAATGTACACCTGATTATTTCAAGCAAAATTTGACACATAAAAAAATCTCTGAAAAGTAGTTTAAGTGTATTTTAATTTTAAATTTTAAAATTCTGCAGTAACGCAGCAAAATGGAAATACGCTCCAACCAAAAGTTCATAAAGTTCAATTTCTGACATTTTCCAAACAAGATTAACCTGCTTAACTCTATGAATGCAGCAGACAGAACTACCCATATCACTATTATAAAGAAACTCTGTGAAATGTGATATTGGTCAACAAGTCTGAGACTCCCCACAAGTGTATCTCTACTTGTACTGGTATTTATTTATTTATTCTAGTGCCTACACCCTACAGGAGCCAATATTTATCATTACTTTGCTAATCACACAGCCAGAAACATTATGACACAAACTAGAATTGCTTTACATGTTAACGCTAATTAAGTAAAACCTGCCCTGCAAGAGCTTTATGATTAGCACTAAATTATGCATGATGACAATGAAAATCAATTACCTACGTGTACTATAATCATACCTTGCATCTCTGGCTCAATACTCTCTATGCACAAAACACTGGATGTTTAGGCCTACTTATACCTAACACTAACACAACAAGCACTACATTTATATTCAAGATAACAATTACATACTAAACTTTACATTTTGCATATATAATTTACGTTGCAGATGTAAATATGGTACAGGGATCCTATAACCTTGAAGACATTTGAAAACCTTAATGCAATATTGCTGTTCATTTTTGTTTTTTCTTCTTCTTCTTTTTTATTTTTGAATATGAAAATAGTGTAAATGTTACTAGACGCTGCTGAATTGAATTCTGGGATCCTAAAGCCATTTGTGTTTGTGTCATTTCAGGAATGCACTACTTTATGAACCTGTCGCGGGACATGCCATGTGAAAACCTGTACCCGGTGTTTCTGATGTACAACACAGAGGGACAACTAGGGGCCTTCGGCTGGTCCTTCCAGGGCAATCCTTCACAACGAAATATTCCTGGAGACATGAGCTGGTTTAAACTAGAACCCACATTTTACCCTGTGAGTGTACATGTAAAATGAATCACAGCTCAGCAGACATATAGCTTATAATACATGGTCAGTTTATTCCAATGCTGTACTCAGATGAATGTATGCATCATTTTACATGTACATGTTACAATTCTGAGAATGAAAAAGCGATTGTAAGGATTGTTTACAAATTGTAAAGAGGAGTCTAACCATTTGGTAAAGACGAGTCCAAGCTCATGGTAAAGGATGAGTCCAAGCTCATGGTAAAGGATGAGTCCAAACTCATGGTAAAGGATGAGTCCAAACTCATTGTTAAGGATGAGCGTCAACACATTATGAAATTGAGTACAAGCCCATTTTGGCGATCGCATAGGCATACTATGGTGCTTAGTGCAAGGACATTGCAATGATGAGTGTTAGCACGTTGTAAGGATGAATGTGAACACATTGCAATGATAAGTGTAAGCATGTTGTAAGGATGAATGTCAACACACTGCAATGATAAGTGTAAGCATCTTGTAAGGATGAATGTGAACACAGTGCAATGATAAGTGTAAGCATGTTGTAAGGATGAATGTAAACATATTATTAGGATGAGTGTGAACAGATTGTTAGGAATTTGAGGATGAGTTTAGGTATTTTGTGATGACAAAAGTAAGCATATTGTGAAAATGTGGTAGGAATGTTTGAATGTAAACATATTGTAAAGGTAAGCGAAAGTATCGTGACGAATAGTGTTACCACATGGGGGGATAAGTATATAAGCGTACCGTATGGATAGCGAAAACGTGGTGAAGACGACAGTAATCATGCATACTGCGAAGATAAGTGAAAGCATATTGTGAGGATAAGTGTAAGCCCATTGCGAAGAGGAGAGTAACCACATTATGAGGATCAGCGTAAGCACATTATGTGTATATGTCGAATAACATCAAGAGGATGATTGTCAGCACAATGGGAGGAAGGGCATAAGTACACCGCATGGATGAACGTACACAAAGAGAATGGATGAGTAGACCGTGTGTGTGTTAGGGATACGGTAGGTATATATGTATGTAGACCAGCTCCCAAGGGATCAGCTACCCGCTCACTAAGCCCTGACCCGTACCATCCATCAAAACTGTCTGATACTCCATCACTATAATAGACAAAATGGAGGATGCCCGGATAAGGTGGCAGAGATAGCTCTTTAGCATATAACATACTGATGGTAGATAATAGGGGCCTGCCCGACTGCCAATGGACTGGTCATTTATAACCCCCACCCTATGACACCGGCCAGCAGACTCTATGATATATAGGTCTACTACAATATGTTTGCCACACTCGGTTAACTCCTGAGGGTTGTAGTATTGGTGATACCCTACGGACCTCTTCATCTGCCAAATTGAAAGGCCTGTCAGAACTTTGCTCATATAACTGTAAAATACATTACCTGTTCAGAATTTATTTGGCCATATCAATATACAAATTATGGGAACACAGCGTTGTTTTTTTTTTTTTTAAGATTTGATCCTTAAAGCTGTATATTTTTTTTACAGAAATTAAGTCAAGAAATGACTTCACTTTCTGTACAACACTTCAGGTACAATTTGCTGTGCACAAAAGTCATAAAATATGATACAGGTGTTCTATAAAGCCAAGATTAAAATAAAATGTCACCAATCACAAGTATATGAAAACAGAATGTCAGATTATTTGTTTCTCTTTTCCTTTTTTCAGTTTCTCTTTGGATCAACACAGCTACCAAAATGTATGCACTATGAGAAGTTCCGCGTGAGCGGGATGCACATCTGGCTGCGTGATCCCAACACAATGCTGTGCACAGCCGCCACAGTACCAGTGACCAGGCCAACCACCACGACTGTGGCCACCAGCCGGACACAGGCCACAGTGGACATTGCTATAGAGAGCCAGGAGCCCATCTCGCTCTCAGACTCTCTCACTCCTAACCTTTGTGTGATAATGTTGACGATACTGATGTTGGTGTTATGATAATGTTGGATGAAGTGCTGTAGCCTCTGGAGGAGAGTAGGAACGATGCTTCTTCCTTCAGATCTTGTACAATATCGTGTTTCTGTCAGCCTAATCTAGGTGACTGACGGACAAGGGAAGACCATCTGGAACTTCAGGTTTTCTGTGCTGATTAGTTCCAATCTAGCTGGATGACATGACATGCGAGTGCTGATTTACAGGCGGGCAAAGCAGCACAACAACCTTATACCCATTCCTCTGCCGGCTGTACAAGTGTCATGATACAAGCATGGGCCATAAATAATGGTGGTAATCAGCACGGCAGTCAGCCCTGCGGCTACCCGATGTTGACGGCTGCACACAGGACGCAGCCCCTCCTACATGTTGCATGGGGAATTTCATATCGGGCCATAACGCATCCCACAGCAAAAGTATGCTTATACAAATTGCATATACAAACACCTCTAGCTGCCAGTTAGTAGCGAGAACAGCCCAGGAAAATTATTACAATAATGGGTCTCCATTGTATGTAGTTCCGTGACGGATTTCCCCAGAACATGTGTCCACTTGAGGAGATGTTCAGGATTTCTGATGGAAGCCTGCAATCTTATCTCTCCCTCTGCCCCCCCAACCCCCCCTCTCTCCATATCTCCATATGAATTGCTTATGACACGAGATAAACAATGTATCAGTGAGTAGGTACTCTAACAGACAGGAGACAAGAGACTGGTGTGACCAGTGAATCCCAGGATTGGAAGCTGACAGAGACGCCTCAGGAGGACCTAGCCCACTTTATTTCTCCACATATATATGACAATCAATAGATAATGTGAACTATTTTATATCAGAGCATTGTGATATTGATTCTGCAGACAATGGCATGTCCGTCATCATGGGTATCTCCAACCTGTATTAACCAAACAAGTTCTGACCAGGTTTTCCCACAATCCAGCATACTAATAATCAAATCCAAAACCAGTCATTGAGAATGTTATAAATCAAGTTTAATTAGCGATGGACATTAGAGAAATGATAACTGTTCTCATTCTTCCAAACTCCTATACATTCATTATTTCATATAAATGCAAGACCTTTAAACTGTTACAATATTACACTGTCAAAAGTAATGAATCTGTACTTTTTTTAGGTAAAAGATAAACAATAATAATTAATACTATCACAGAAAACTCATGAAACTGCTAAATCTGATACTTTCCCTAAAACTGTCTTGCTGAAAAGTTGTAAACCCCTCAGACAAATTTTCTGACCTTGTTTGAAAAAGTCAGTGTACGGAACAATGCTGGTGCTTATAGAGTACGACCGCACTTGAAACCGTTCAATGCTGATCGCTATGACAGTGTAAAACCCGATGCGAAACTTTCGCAGTGAAGAATTCTCCTTGAGAGGATCCCAGTCTACATCTCTATTCGAGCCAGTCACAGAATCCATTGAAAACTGTCACACCACACAAACCCCACTGATACTGTCACTGCCTACAAGCTAATTTGAAACTGTCAGAGCATATATCTCCTTCGCTGATGGACACAGCTTGCTAGTTCTACAAGAGACAGTGAGTCTATGCTTGTCAGACTGTACAACCCCCAGAGGCCCAATAATGCCCTACATGCACCCCGATAGACAGATCATACCTAGTTCTGTTTGCCCACTCTGTTCGCAAGAGCTTCAGGGAATACTAGAATACGGAAAAATTAAAATCAAACTGAGGGATGTAATCAATAATGGTAAATGTCTGCAGCTCATCAACTTATTGCTGCCATGACAACGGAGGAAATGGAGTCAACGATGATGGTTTTGTAGCCAGAGAGCGAAACATTACCAAAGAGACCAGAGCTCATCCATCTTGGGGAGCTGAATCTAATGTCTTGCAATATTTACTACAAATAGAACATATTGAATATGGAATTTTGCAAAACATTAGGATAAAAGGCTTGTATGTTTCTTCCCTCTTCCCCAAACAAAAAATATGTTAAATGTACATTTGTATCATTGACAACAGGAGTTAACAACAGATACAAAATCCCTGGTGATTGCCCCAACTGGGATTTGAGTCAGATCGCGGAGAACAGAATATCAATTTTTACTCTCGTCTCGAGCTTGAAGCATCCATCATTTCAGCTGACATTTTCCATTCAGCAAATGTTAACCAGCTTGAAATTTATCCCTCTCACCCACAGCCAAAAAAAACCCCATTGATATTCCTAGCACTAGAAACATATGAAGATATTTCCGTTGTTCTGTCAAACTATGGGGTCGATGTGGATGGACACCAGCTAGCGTGTAAATTGGCTGCCTTACATATGTACTCCTGCCTTTAGCCATTACCATTTTTTTAAAATCCAAATCCACATGGTAATGTTTAGCTATTTAATACCCCACTTTAAAAAAACATGCTCCTCTTAAAGCAGAAGTTCTTGTATTTGAGTTCCCAGTGCTTCACAGGTAGGTAAGAGAATGTCATTCTGATGTAGAGGAATTAGCCCTTAATGACAGCTGGCCTTGCTACATGATAATGAGTTGAGACAGAAGGGACAAGATTATGAGAAGTGATGGGGTTTGCAGCATGACCAGCCAACAAGGCAACCTACACACTTAGCATGGAGCCCCATCAGCCAAGCTTGGCAGGCAAATTACTTATAGGGATTTCAGTGAGGGGCTAAAGTGGTGGGCGCTCCAACTGGAAACCTCAATTACAGTGCTTGGACCAATGGCAACCTGTCAAGCTGACATCTTCAGCCCTGTGCTGTGCACCACCACAATCAATAAGACCTGGAAAACAATCTACCAGCTTCAACCAGCACAAATGATTATGTAGATTCTGGAGATTTTTCCCCCTTCCTATTGTTATTTTGTTTTTTGCACTCAGCTATGATAAAAGGTGCCTATGCTGTCATGCACTATGGAAGAGAGAAAAAGGGCCTGAGAAGTTCATCTGTTCAGGTCAGTGCAACATGTGCATATTACAATCTGCACACAGTTGTGTAATGACAACATCTTATTTATAATAACTGATTTTATTGTGTATTGACATATATCTTCAGTACAGAAACTCTAACTATGCACTTCTTACTGACTAATCTCCAGTGTGCAGGTGAACTACCAGCTCTAGTGCCTGGACTCCTTCAGGTTAGGTCACCTTGGATTGGTGGACAGTTGGTCACGTGTTCATGACAGAAATATCGCCATTGGCATTGGGATGTATAATGTACGTATCAAACAGGGTGTTGAAATAATCAACAGGACAAAGTGTGTGAGTCTGTGAAAAGAACACAGAAAAATGCATTTGTGAACAGAACACAAAAAACTGATTAGGCGAAGAGAATACAAAGAAATGAATCTGTTAACAGAACACAGGATAAGGAATCTGTGAACAGAACACAAAAGAAGGAATCTTTGAACACAACAGGAGAAGGAATCTGTGAACAGGACACAGTTGAAGAAATATGTGAACAAAAAAACAGAACGCGGCAGATATGGGATAAGACTACTGAAACCTGCATCAGTGAACAAAAGACAGAGTATTGATATAGATTTGGAGAATATTCCATGAGAGAATGTTCACTCACACGGGCAAAGTTGATACTTTGTGATCAGCGTTTTTTAGAAGTGCTTGTATTTCGAACCTTATGACATTGTAAATGTTTGTCTGATTACACATACATGTATATGTACTACCCTAACCGTCTGTGCTGCGTAGAAGCTTTGTCCAGTCACTTCTCTCCCCTCCTATACAAATCCTTACCCCTCTAGGCACATTATCTTCACACTACGTGCCTTCACTTTAGTACCATCTCTTAGTTCTGTGTTTCACGCACCAATTCACACCAATTCACTCGTGGACGTTTTATGTAGAGAGGTATTACTTTTGCACACATTTATTTTTCTGCTGCACATAAAGAGAAACCAGTGGGGTACATAAACCTGTGTGCTTATAAATAAACATATCAGCCGTCAGACAATGTTTGCCCGGACGACAACCATACCACGAGGACATATTGTATATCTGTTGATAAGGTCGTCAGCGTGTGCTGTGCAAAATGTTTTTTTGAGTCTTCAAAGTTGATAAGAACATAATTATTATATTGAAACAGATTTGTTTTATTGTGTACAAAAAGTATTTAAAGCGGACATAATATAAGGCTTATTTTATTTTAGTCACTGGAACAAAGATAGCATGTATATATATATCTGAGGTGTGACGTCCCAGTGCGGGTCTGTTTTCAGTCTGTTGTCAGTCTTTTTTCAGTCTGAATAGCTGGCGCAGCTACTGGTGGGAAGAGATGTACACCATATTGGCACATACATTGATTTAGCCTCACTAGATCTGATTACTACTATCAGATAAAACCAGAATCAAAAATGTAATTGGTTTCGCAGACTCCAACAGGCTTTTTTTCATAATGCTTGCTGTAAATATTGCAATAAAAACTATTTTGTCATAAGTGCCGGCTGTCTTTATTTACTGTTCATGTGCCAAAAAGATGTACACAGCTCCTCTGCATTAGGCCGATGAGGTTCATCAGATAGAATGCTGAAAATATTACGCATCACGGTCTATGACACAATATTTTGTATTTTTGGTTTTATGTGATTTAATCACCCAGCAATATTGTGACAGCTGCTTTTCCTCACATATCACAATAACCTGAATGCAAATACAGTAAAACCTACATATAGATGCCTCAACATTTAGAACCAAGTCTCAAGTTTCCAACAGACAATAGATACACTTACTAGTAAGTAGGTAAGCATATTACACAAATCAGTGGATAAAAATTTCAGAAACCTGATCATGGCAGATGTCATATACCATAATGGTTGTTGTTTGCGTGTGGCTATAATATTGCTGATATTGCTGATACTGGGTAATTTATTTATTTTTTATTTGATTGGTGCTTCACGCCATACTCAAGAATATTTCACTTACACAACGGCGGGCAGCAATATGATAGGAGGAAACCTGGCAGAGCCTGGGGGAAACCCACGACCATCCGCAGGTTGCTGGAAGACCTTCCCACTTATGGCAGATACTGGGTAAAGCGCCTTCCCCTCCTTCATTAAATGCTGTTATTTATGCTTATATGTATCAACATCATATCCACTGATTTCGTCAAAAGAAATTTTAAGAAAAATATGCTCACTGGTAAATGATCAGATGAACATTGTCTTAGAGCAGCTACACACATCACTTGTCACGGGTTTAAGATCCAAGGTGCAATTAAGGGGAGATAACTCTACATTTGCTAGCTTTAGTCACATTTATGTATGTAATTATATCCCCTGAAATCACCTCGACCTGAATATTCCACAACAAAAGACAATATGAATTAAAACTGTCATGTTGTCTTTACAGAGAGAGTAATTGGCTGATCGTGTTACTGACTGGTAACACTAATGTAGGTATTTGAATCACACACTGTAAATAAATGGCCTTGTAAGACAATCTCAAAAAAGTACAAGGTTAGCAAAATACACCTAAGTTGTGTAATTGGTTAAAAAATTACATTTCTTCGATTAAGAAAGAAAAGACAGCTCACACTTCAAATACATGAGTGGAATATGTACACATGCATGTACATGTATTCAAGTCACAGTCAGCACCTCATCAGGAGCTTTTCCCGTCTAAAGTAAATTGGGGACAAGATACAAGTTGTGGAATATATTGTTCATTTCTGCCTTTCTAGTGATGTTTTATCAGCGAAATGGCAAGGTATTATTCATATGCTGCAAAAGAATCATGATATATTCAGCCTGGACCTGAATTTGAAGCGCCATTGCACTAAGTGCTACCTGCTAAAAACTTTGGGTTATTATAGTTATTTGAATGGTTTTATTGAATATTTCCAGACTATCTTCTTTCTGGTAAATTCATTTAACAGTCTGATGTGTGCAGGTATGTGTTACATATGTACTTACCTGTGTAGAATACAGCCAGTCAACTGCAAGAAACTTGTGTTTTGAATGTGGATTTTAAAAAAATAAATAAATAAAGAAATACAAACAAACAACAATGTAATGGTACATGAAATGTGTCTGTAAATGTAAGACCAGTATCACAGGTGATACAGAGTAATGAAACACAGATAGTCATACACATAGATATACATGTATATATAATATATAAGGCCAATCACAATCCTAGTTTCCCATCAAAATGTTTGGGTAAATTGGCACGGGTGGCAGAGCAATTTTCATTTTTACTATCATGACTTTAGCTATCTTTTATGGTAATCTCACCTTTTAAGACAATTTCTGGCAAAAAAAAAATATTGGGTTCCAATGCTGGAGATAAAACTAGGAATCTAGGGTGACTGGCCTGACCTGTAGACTTTCATCCAAGTGGTGGACAGAAGGTCAAGGGCAAAAGCATACAAAGATAGCTTAAAGGGAGCTAAATCTAGCTTACCTTCTGCCTTGTGAGGCTGTTGTAGAGTTTCAGCTGACACTGCTTACTTCCCTTGGGGACCTCCCATGGGGGCTGCACCCTCTTTTCACGAACTGTATAATACATGTAAAAGTTCCAGATAAAGACAATGATACAGTTTCAACAACTTCAGAGAACTTTCAATACAAAACTGCAGGGTGCCACAAACACTTTCATTGCCACATCATGCCTGCAATGACAGAGGGACCAGCTGCAGCGGCGTACAGTATCTCAGAGTATCTGCCTTATAATGGCAGATCCTGGGTTCAACCCCAAATGAGTCATCCCAAAAATCTGAGGACTGGTTATCTTGGTGTTCCACATATTCAGTACAGTGCGACTGGGTGGGGCGTTGTTTCTGATGTCTTCAGCATGTTATTACAGTGAGGCAGCACTATCAACATGTTGCCATTGGATTCTGGCTGCTACAAGGATACACCATCATGCTGAAAGCAACTTGATTTATTTATTTATTTGATTGGTGTTTTACTTATACGACTTATATTTCACTTATACGACAGTGGCCAGCATAATGATGGAAGGAAACTAGGCTAACCACAATCACTACAGGTTGCTGCCAGATTTTCCCATGTAAGGTCCGAGAGGAAGTCATCATGAGCTGGACTTGAACTCACAATGACCGCAATGGTGGGAGGCTCCTGGATCATTACACCATGCTGGCGTGCTAATTTGTTCTAATGCCCCGCAACATGATACAAGCTAAACACTTTATCCAATCAAACAAAGACATGTGATGACAGAGAGTGGTCAATAAACTGTGAGCAGACGATGTACAACTTTCCCCCAAGGTCATATAAGGAAAATATTCATGAGTATGGCATAAAACATCAACCAAATTAATCAAATAAAACTTTCCTTACGAAGAGAAGTCTTACACATTTTTGACAAATACATAAACCATTCTCTGAAAAAAAACAGTAGAATCTGTCAGAATTTTATCACAAAATGTAACTTCATCAACAGTGGGTGATTCCGCACGTATTGGGCAAAAGATGTACATATTCCCACATACAACTATAGTAAATGATCATACACACTTTGGAAAAAAACAAACTAAAATCTTCTCCATGAACGATCACCCCAATGGTTTTCCTGTGAGGTGACATGTGACCCAAAACACTTTGGTTACGAGTCATACAAACCTCCCTCTGATTAAAGTGGATGAACATTACATGTGAAATCTTTATTATAAATAAAAAACTGGATAATTCTTCACTCAGGAAAAACAATATCAAATCCTTGTTACATAGATAGCAGATGATCCTACAAACATGGGAAAATGATGCATGCATGTAATTCATGGAGATTCACCATTCACTTTGGTCACAAGATTTTCAATCTTCACTATATAGATGATGGATGATGCTACACACTTGGGAAAATTGAAATAAGGTGAACCTAAACACATTGGGTCAAGGTTCTCCCTTTAAAGAAGTGGATGGTCTCATCTATGTGAAATCTTCATTAAAGATTACAGCAGACAATCCGTGAAACATGTAAAATGTTTCCTACATAGATAATGGATAATCGCACACTTTGGAAAAAGGATATAACTTAACTGCCCAGCTTTTTCACATATGAAAGAGCAACTTTCAGCGCAATTTATGCACATTTAATTTGGGACAAAACTAAATTGGTTAGATTGGCCAATTTCAGAGCTACACAAAAAATAACATTTTAACAGTGTGCATGGAATAATGCCTGCAGAACATTCTTTAAAAAACACCTTGGAAACAAACGAAAAGGCTGAAGAATTAGAGTATGTACTCATGTAGTTCATGGAAATGTGGTGATCCCACACACTTTGATCACAAAATGTCAAATCTTTCCTCTGAAGATAGAAGAAAGTGGATGGTGATTAGATATCACATCTTCATTATGAATCATCCCATGATCACCATTCTTTGGAGAGACAACGTGCACAGACACACATTTGTCACAAGGTGTAAGTTGTCCTCTCTCTCAAAAATGTGGATAATCCTCCCTCTGAAGTGAATGGTCAGTATCCTTTTTCTCATAACATCTTTAAGTCCTCTATGTAATTTGAGGTGCTGGCAAGAGTTCCCATATCGGAAGACTTACAGACAATACTAAACCACTCACAAGAAAATATTCATCTGAGGTATATTTGGGGACTTTCTCAGGTAAAAAGAATGCTTTGTTTTTTTTGGGGGGGGGGGTCCTTTTTTTGTTTTTCTTTTTTAATTGCTACACAACTTTTTCACGACTACTGATAGCAGACTGATAAGATTTGATTACGGTATACATTCATACTTGCATTCATCTCAAATCACTGATGATCCAAGCTTAACAGATTCAAAAGAGTATACTCCCAAAATCACTGATGATTTAAGCTAAACACCTGCACAAGGGTCACTCGAGTAGAGAACAAACAGACACGCATTCTCCCAAAATCACTGATGATCCAAGCTTAACATATTCAATCCAGTTTACTACGAAATCACTGATAACTCAACCACTAAACCACTCACAAGAAAATATTCATCTGAGGTATATTTGGGGACTTTCTCAGGTAAAAAGAATGCTTTGTTTTTTTGGGGGGGGGCCTTTTTTGTTTTTCTTTTTTAATTGCTACACAACTGTTTCACGACTACTGATAGCAGACTGATAAGATTTGATTACGGTATACATTCATACTTGCATTCTCCTCAAATCACTGATGATCCAAGCTTAACAGATTCAATAGAGTATACTCCCAAAATCACTGATGATTTAAGCTAAACACCTGCACAAGGGTCACTCGAGTAGAGAACAAACAGACATGCATTCTCCCAAAATCACTGATGATCCAAGCTTAACATATTCAATCCAGTTTACTCCGAAAATCACTGATAACTCAAGCTAAACACCTACACAAGTGTCACTGGTGATCCAGAACAAACATACTTGCATTTTCTCCAAATCACTGATGATCTCAGCTTAACAGATTCAATCGAGTACACTCCCCAAATTACTGATGATTCAAGCTTAACAGATTCAATACAATTCTGTGTTTTTCTGGTATCTAAAGTTTGGAATAAAAACTGAATTCCATTCGAAAATATATGTGTAGTGTGAGCAGTTGACTTTGACCGTCAAAGTCTGCATAAGAGAAAAGTCGAAGTGGTCAAGAGTGTGATGGCTGACACAGGCTGAGCAAATGAACCATGTTGCTCCCGCCCACCTACAGTGTTCAAAGAGGGACCGCCATCGCAGAAGTCTGTCTCTGCCCCTGATTCAACACCAAGCATCCTTTTATGTATTTTATTGGTGTTTTACACCGTACTCAAAAATATTTCATTTATGACTGTAGTGTATCCTTTTAACACCTAATGGTAATCACATAACCTCCGTTCTTCAGGAACTTTATGGTCAGTCCAGCAGAATCTGGTCAATCTTGCGGCCTCATTAAATCTGCATTTTTACTGAATCTACTCCACAAATTTACTTTTTTTGATTTAAATTAGGAATCACTGTGACAAATTCAAACAGATTCGTGTAGATCTTAAATTTTATAGTAACAGGTTCACGACTAAAGATTTTCGCTTCAAGCCTACGTCATCAAAAAATCCCCAAGAGTGCCCCCTTTTAAAGTTGGCTTCAAACATTATGTTCTCTCCAGCTTGAGCCCCTTGTTTTGGCACCAGAAATGTACTGTTTGGGACATCCTATATTAAGCAAAAACACTAGACAGGTGTCAAAAGTGTATGTAATTGGTATGATTTCCCAAGCTGCCAGTCTTCAATCCAGTAATGCCATAAAAACTTTGTTGGACAGAAAACGTATCCTTTTACTGATACATTGTTGTGATGTGAAAAACATAGTAGAGGCACTTGAAAAGAGTATGCATTTCCTCACAGGTGCATGCCATATAAAAAAATTCTAATATGTACCTCAAGTTGATAAATTATAAATAAAGTCAGCGCCAAAATATGCTGTGGGCAACTCCATTTTGCCACAGAACTAGTCCTGAAGTCTTCTGTGTTAGAAGGAGAATTGCCATCGGAAACCACCGAAGTGCAGTTCGTACATTTCTGGTAGAACTCTTCTTCCCATTAGGTAGCAAATAGTACACTTTGTTTTTCTGCTTGACGATCGGGAAACCCGAATGTTGGATATAGGTTCCGAGTTTACACGAACAAGCCGGAAGTTTTAACGACTCTCATTGGCTGAGAGGCGACACATCCCCAGCATAAATTACAGTGTGTTAAAGATGGAGGACGCGATGGACTCCGCGATTTATACAAGCTTTGCCATTTTCAGGCTTTACATGTATGGCAAGGAAAAATCGCAAAATTATGCAGCACTCACCACCAGATAGGAAAAAATGTGCTCTTTTCACCCTATAGTGTTATGTTTTTAAGTTTTCTTCTCCTTTCAATTTCCTGCAACACATCTTGGTCTTGGCTCCCTTCTTCCTGAATAATACCTGTTTTACAGGCAATGTAAATTAGGTCAAAGCTATTCAGTGATCTGAAATGAGGCCCAAACTCAAAGTAAACGCAATCTGGACCAGAAAAAACAATTCAATTTTGAGTTTCCTGTTTGAAAAATTTGAACTTCCATGAATCTCTGTTATGACTCAAGCTCAACTCCTTCATTACTATGTACTCCCAGGTTCACTGATGATTCTAGCTAAACACCTGCACTAGAGTCACTGGTGATCCAAAACAAATCGCTGATGACCCAAGCTTAACACCTTAAGTATTGTCACAAGTATCCAGATCAAACATGTATACACTCCCCAAACCAGTGGTGATCAAAGCTTAACACCTTAATTATTGTCACAAGTATCCAGATCAAACATGTATACACTCCCCAAATCACTGGTGATCAAAGCTTAACACCTTAATTATTGTCACAAGTATCCAGATCAAACATGTATACACTCCCCAAATCACTGGTGATCCAAGCTTAACACCTTAATTATTGTCACAAGTATCCAGATCAAACATGTATACACTCCCCAAATCACTGGTGATCCAAGCTTAACACCTTAATTATTGTCACAAGTATCCAGATCAAACATGTATACACTCCCCAAATCACTGATGACCCAAGCTTAACACCTTAAGTATTGTCACAAGTATCCAGATCAAACATGTATACACTCCCCAAACCAGTGGAGATCAAAGCTTAACACCTTAAGTATTGTCACAAGTATCCAGATCAAACATGTATACACTCCCCAAATCACTGGTGATCAAAGCTTAACACCTTAAGTATTGTCACAAGTATCCAGATCAAACATGTATACACTCCCCAAACCAGTGGAGATCAAAGCTTAACACCTTAATTATTGTCACAAGTATCCAGATCAAACATGTATACACTCCCCAAATCACTGGCGATCAAAGCTTAACACCTTCACTAAAGTATACTTCCAGAACCACTGGTGATCCACGCTAAACACCTACATGTAAATGATTGTCACAGATAAAACATACGTGTATCCCTCCAAATCACTGGTGAGCCAAGATAAATACCTTCACTAGAGTACCCTTCAGGTTCACAAATCACTGGTGATCCCAGCTAAACATCTAAATTAAAATAAAGTCACTTGTCAGTTATAAAACCTACATGTATCCTCCCAAATTCTTTGTTGATCCAAGTTTCTCACAAACACATACAGTATTCCTACAACCATAGGTGATCCAAACTCACCACCTACACTAGAGTCACTGGTGATCCAGATCAAACATGTACACATGAAGTTTTCCTACAATCAATCCAAATTCAACACCCACGATAAACTCATTGGTGATCCACATCAAACATTGCACAGAATTCCTAGTCACAGGGGATCCAAGCTCAACACCTTCACTAAAGTCACTGGTGATTCAGGTAACAAGTACTCCCAGAATCACTGGTGATCCAAGCTAAACATCTAGACTAGTGTTGCTTGTGATTCAGGTAACATGTGCTGCCTAAATCACTGGTGATCCAAGCTAAACATCTAGACTAGTATTACTTGTGATTCAGGTAACATGTGCTGCCTAAATCACTGGTGATCCAAGCTAAACATCTGGACTAGTGTTGCTTGTGATTCAGGTAACATGTGCTGCCTAAATCACTGGTGATCCAAGCTAACCATCTAGACTAGTATCACTTGTGATTCAGGTAACACGTAGTCCCCAAATCACTGATGATCCAAGATAAAAATCTACACTAGTGTCACTTATAATCCAGGTAACATGTACTCCAAAAATCACTGGTGATTCGAGCCAAGACTAGTGTTGCTTGTGATTCAGGTAGCATGTGCTGCCTAAATCACTGGTGATCCAAGCTAAACACCTTGACTAGTGTCACTTGTGATTCAGAAAACATGTACTCCCAATATCATTGATGATCCAAGCCAAACACCTACCAAAACACAGATCCAACATGTACAGTATTTCTACAAATCACTGGTGATCCAATCTCAACACCTAATCACTGATGATTCAGACCAAACATGTACAATACTATCTTTACAACCAAAGATGATCCAAGCTCAACACCTAATACAGAGCCACTGGTTATCAAAAATAAACTTGTGCTCCTTAAATCAAGCTCAAAAACTGTCTGGCACACCTGAAATTGGTCAATCCAACCCATGTAGTTTTGTCTCCAAAATAAAAGTAAAAATGTACATAAATTGCACTGAAACTTTCCTTTATATGCAAAAAGGTTGAGGAATTAAGGTAAACAATCGGCCAATGGTCTTACCTGTTTGACTTGGATTTAGTGAGACTTCTTCTGTTATAGTAAATGATGGTGGATGATTGTAAGAGGGCCAGTAACAAAAATTATTTTTTTCATTTACCAGTATTTATATGATGGTTGTTTACCAAAAATTTTTCATTTTATTTATGATGGTGGTGAGTCTTATGGGTGGAGAAAATTGGAGTACCTGGAGAAAATCAATGCCAGTGACCATAGGCAAGTTACTGATAACATTTCCCAATTGTAAAATATAAACTTATATGCCATATGTGTGAAAGATAACGGGTCCGCCAATGTAAGACCACACAAGCAGCCCCAACAAGCAATCAAGTTCTGCCAACTATATTTTGTCACTGAGACCCTAGGTACCATTCATGAGAGTAGAGAATGTAGAAATTCCTATCACTACTTCCCTAACGCATGACACAAAACACAATTTAATTCCAGATTTACAGACATTAAGTCCATAGAAAATCAGGACAAAAACTGTGATGTAACTGAGTCTGTCCGATATTGATTATTCTCAGCCTTCTGATGCAACCTAATGCATGTAAGTAACATAAGCACTGTGTAATGGAATCCAAATGCATGTTTTAATACTTAAGTAATCAGGGATAATAAATGAAGCATTACATGTATCCCAATGTTGTTACCCTCAGTGTGTGTATTAAGATAATGTTGAGTGTTATGACAAACATCATTCTGAATAAAAGCAAAGAATTTTTCAATGAAAACTTTAAAAGCACTACATAAGAAGCATCTGTCAAATGACAAGCTAATGATGTTCACTAGTAATTACAGTATATACTTCAACTACCTCTATCCATAAAACTGGGTGCCTTCAAAGAGTTAAAAATTTTGATTATGGCATGAAAGAACAACCTGTAGCTAAACAAATGCATACGTGTAATTCATCTCAACCACATGACACAATTGACACAAGTTCTTCTGTCACAGACATACTCTTATAATCTTGTGACATAACAGTTTCCATATTATTCCTCTCTGATAACAAACTTGTTTCTCTGCTTGTGTAGGAGGAATAAGACCACAGTGAAGGATAGTAAGTCCTATCCTTGATTATAATAAACTATTACTTTATTTCAACAAAAGGTTCCATGACGGTCCACTTTACTGAATGCTCACTTACACTGAGTAGAAGTGTCTACAAGGGCTGGATCTTACTGATTTTTTGTGGTAAGCTATCAGTACATGTGTTAGCCTTATGCTGTGTAAGTGAAAAAAACAAAATGGTCTCAAAACTGCACATATTTCTTTTATAATATCTTCTAAGCTGAATAGTACATATAGTATACACTATCTTCAAAATGTAATCTTGTGAAATAAGATTTGTTTTTTTTGTTTTTTATTTTTTTACAATTCTCATTTCATTTAAATTGACATAATAATTAAACTTTTACTGATATCAGCAATTTTCAATGGGAAATTATAAAGTTTTGCATTATTTGGTTCTGATGCCCAAAGTGACAATCTGGGGCATATACAGGCTATACATATTAACTGTCTTTCATTGCATTTTAGCTGAACTACAATAGTGAGTTCACAGTCCTGAAAATTAAATT
Organism: Liolophura sinensis; assembly: GCF_032854445.1. Taxonomy (NCBI): domain Eukaryota; kingdom Metazoa; phylum Mollusca; class Polyplacophora; order Chitonida; family Chitonidae; genus Liolophura; species Liolophura sinensis. The sequence continues at coordinate 46,730,509 of NC_088300.1, forward strand.
AATTTACACAGCACCTTTGTACATAGGCCTCTTACTTTTTAGGGCTTCTTAGGACACATTAATATACAACACACAGCAATCTACCAAAAATATCTGTTTTTATGACTGTAGAAGCATTCACATTCACAAGAATGTCAACGCACGTGGGTTAATTCAATGTTTCCAGAACTAATGTGACTTATTTACTTATTTATTTATTTATTTATTTATTTATTTATTTGATTGGTGTTTTACCCTGTACTCAAGAATATTTCACTTTTACGACAGCGGCCAGCATTATGGTGGGAGGAAACCAGGCAGAGCCCGGGAAAAAACCCATCACCATCTGCAGGTTGCTGAAGACCTTCCCACATACGGCCGGGGAGGACGCCAGCATGAGCTGGACTTGAACTCAAAACAACTGCATTGATGAGAGCATCCTGGGTCATTATGTTGCCGTAGCGCGCTAACCAACTGAGCGAAACTATGAGAAAATAACTATGTACTGAAATTAAGCGATAAGAACGGTCAAGATGCTCTGCCCACTGATTTACGAATAGGAAAAAAGAGATTGATTTCTTACAGAATCGTTTACGTAAATAAAAGTGATGACACTTAATTGCTGATGGAAGTGAACGTGTTAATTTACAGGATACCACGGCATATTTGGCTACCGGTACCAGTAACTTTAAATGAATTTGAATTAACTTCATGTGATTCAACAGTTCATTCATTAGGATATTCTCACCGTTACTTTGAGATTCCGTCATCTTCCTCACAGAACAAACCACTCTTCCCCACACAAGTACAAGTTTGCCAGACCTCAGAGATGTTGTCCGCAACATCCAACTTCAGTGAACTTTCTGGCGACGTGGTTTCATCAGACCGCGTTATATTTGTGGCGAGTACTCGCCACACCAATACCATCTCGAACCAAAATACAGCCAGCCTACCTATCTAAATCACACCATTAAATGAATGTCTTGCAGTAAAAAGACATTGAAATATCAATATTAAAGTATTTTTTTGCACTGAGATAGTTATTCTTTCACTGAATTTATTTAAGCAGTTTTACAGCTTTGTGTACATTCACATGGCAGCCTCGTTTTCGCATTCTAACTTTGCCGGCGGAGAAAGGCATGACAAAATGAGTGTCCCAGCTTTCATCGACCTTGATATCCCAGATCAGGTAAAATAAGTGTTTTTGGCTTTACCTGTTTCTTTCCCATCGGACTAGTGCTCTTGCTGAGCCATCTTTACACGAGGTATTCCCCTGCATGCATGTAAATTATCAGGTAAACCACGTCATATGCGCACCTCCATTGGCACGTGCGTTGTACCGCCACTTAGGACTCACGGAAAGTGGTTTCTTGGTGATGCTATTGCTGTGAAGCATATGTCAAACTATTTCCGGAAGGAGTCCTCATGATATAAGTAAAGTAACGTTGCACAATTTGTACAGTAGCTCTATGGGACTATGTTTACTTGTAAATGTACAAACAGCCCAATATTCAAGCGCAGACTTATCCTGTACTTCTCGGTTTGCAGCATACTAAACGCTGTCCGCTGTCTGACGTGGTTTTGCATTTCTACATCCTATGCATGCCGATGTTAGTGATATTCTTCACCTAACAAATGTGCACTGGACCAAAGCCTCTCCATATACATAACCAGGAGAATCATCTGTCAGTCACACGCCATATTTGAAGCTGCCATATAATCTCTTGGCAGTAAGCATATCAGGAGACACACAAGTTGACACAGATATGTACAAAAGAAGGTGGGAGCTCACGCATGCTAACGAAGCTAAAAGGCGAGAATTTACAGTACTTGCTAGACTGAATACAAATCTGGCATAACTGGGTCTTTCTGCTTTACGGCATCGTTAGCAGCTGCTGTACAATCTCGCCTTTCAGCCACGTTAGTTCGCGAGAGCCCCCACCCACACCCGTCTCAACCTGTGTGAAGTGCGTGATATGCCGACTGGGCTTATACCCAATACTTCTCTATTTACCACGTTACCCCATATGAAAGCCTTCTCAGAAATAGCTGCATAGGCTACTGTCAGAGTATTACCCAGTATCTGGCAATTTTGAACATAGGTGATGGCCTTTGTAAACCATGTACATGGTACAGAATATCACCAGTCTGACTTACATCAGCAATGGACAGGGATTATGGACAACCATATCATACAGTGGAAACATCAGTGTGTTCAGGATAGCAAAGGAGAGCTGCTTGTGTAGCATTTGAGGGGATGATGAGGGATACTTGTGTTATTCCATTTGATACCATTGCTGTTTGTTTTCCTAGAGTAAGGAGGCATTCACTTTAAAAAAAAAACGGGGCCTCAGTGGTCGATGTGGTTAGCGTGCCAGCATAGCGCAATGACCCTGGAGCCACTCACCTATGTGGTCGATGCGAGTTCAACTCTTGCTGGCCTCCTCTCCAATCTTACATAGAAAGGTCTGCTAGAAACCTGTTGATTGTCATAGGTTTCTCCCCAGGCTCTGCCCAATTTTTACCACCATAATGCTAGCCATCTTCATATAAGTGAAATATTCTTGAGTACTGCGCAAACATCAGTTCGATAAAATACCATGTTACTAGTTTAGAGACTCCCATAGGTTTGTAAATTAATACGCTCATCATGCCGTCTTTCCATCTGTGTTGTACAAACTATGCTATCCAATATTTAAAGTTGATGGTTGTGTGGCTTTATTTGCAGGGGAACATTCAACACCCTACTGCATTAGGCATTATATTCGCAGAATTGTCTTGAGTCTACCAACCTTTTGTCTTCCTCACCACACCTGTATGAAGCTCATATAAGAATGGAACATGGATGGTTGCCATTTAATTATTGAATTAACAATGCTGCCTTACCTGTGTGGATAAAACACTTGCGGCAGTAAACCACAAGTGCCTGAGTTGTGAGCAGACTTTCCATTTATTACTGACCACATGTCCATTTTGGTGGAACATAACATACATCTGAGAGCTAGTTTCAGTGAGGAGAGGGAGTAGCGGAAAGCCACAGCCTTTTTAGATTGCTTTAAAAAAGATAGTTTGTAACATATTATCCACAGGTATTTCAAGACAAAGATAGTAGTGTATATACATTTAGCTATATAACTTTGTAGGGCTTTGTAACACATTTAAATGCTTTAATTCAGAGCTCACTGGTTACGTACTCGACGACAGTGAGAGAATATAAATCTTTGAAGCATACGTATTGCTGTGAAATGCCATCGCTAATTTGACAGAAAGTATATAAACAGTGTTCGCTCAAAAAAGTTCAAGTGGTAAGATCCCACTAAAAAGATGAAAGGCCTGATTTCCCAGTTCTTGGACAAGAACACAAACCCCCAAATAATATTAGCTTAAGTAAAATGAAATGCACAGTAATGCTTTGATTGCTTAGAGTGCGTATTGCTGTGATATCAAAATCCCCTTCCTTTGTTGTATGTATATAACCCTACGGCATCTAGTTAAACAGCGCACTTTGTGTGTTGCAGTCTGTTGACATCTGTAGAAAGCATTGTTTATTGTCCTCATTTTATATAGCGACGTAGCATAATCCATGTGTGATTTTTCTTTTCTGTGTGGCATAGATGGTTAGATAAAAATCATTATTGCTCAATCAAACAGATTAACTACCTACATGACAGATTCTTATTTATCTTTCTTTTTTACGTTAATACACAACTTTGACTACTAGGCCTATAAAATTTTTAAGTGGATTCTTTTTGGTTTTAATAAATAACGTGCAATCAAAAGATTTATGAAGCTGTTATCCGTCAATCAGATAAGGCTCTTTTTCGAAGCCTTGTACATGGTGAAAACATTTCACCAAAGATGTTCATCTGTGGTTCTTCTGCAGAAGTCGGGGCCTCAGTGTTTCACTTGGAACCAGGACTCCTAAAAATTTTCGTCAGTTTCCGCTTCGTACTCTTTCAGAGAACTCAAACATACAACAATCTTTTAAGAATATGTCTATATGACAATCTAAAATGGCATTGCTTTCAGGGGCCTAAGTTGGCCCTGGACCCTGGTCATTAACACTCTTTCGTTTTCAGCCGCACGTTTCTACCAAATACGGAGTGGATTGTCATTAACTTAGCTTGGTCCATGGATGTTTTCCTCTTTCCCACAATGTATGCAAATAACCGCAGTCATTCAGCTGAAGCGTAGACTCATAGCCAGTCCGTTTATTTGATGTTTTCTACACACCATATTGACATTTATATATAGTCCGTCAGGGTTTCGTACAGTATAGAGCTCTCTGCACGATTGCACAAAACTACTGCAGTACCTGCTCTATATTTTGTCTTTATATAAATGTCAATATACTGCATAGAAAAAATCAAAAGCAACTAAGAGGAGAGAGAAAGATTGCAGGTTCCAACATAAGAAGACATTGGCAGAGGGACTGCTGTCCACAACGTACGTTGCTCCATAGAACTTTAACCCCAAATATGTACCAAGGGAAAAAATATTACAGTACACAAAGGAAATTATTATCCTAGAAATGGCTGAGAATGCATCTCTGGCTGTCTACGATGATAAAGGTTCAAGGGGCCTAGCAGCCACCTGGACCCTGGCCTGTTGCACTGTGATAGTCAGACCTCAGACCTCCCCTGTCATTCTCCACTAGATCTGCCCTTCCACACCACATGTTGTTACAAAAATGGACTCAAAAAATACATTTTCTGACAATGTGTCTGATGTTATTAACAAATTTATCATTGTTTTCACGACTGAACAAAGGGAGATAACCTAGTCAAACAAGTATTAAGTCGGCTACAGAAAATGGGAGTATTCACATGATCTTTGTTGTCCAGTGAAGCCGATTTATTTTTCTGATGCGAGATAAAACATTTTCCTGTTCATTACTCCGGTGTCATAGTGTATAGGATCACCTTAACAATATTCATTTTTGTGGGGACCAAGAAGAATGAAATTACTATAAAAAAAGCAAGGAGACATTCACATCCTTCAATAATTTTTTTTTTTTTTTTCTGAATAATTTTCATGTTATAAAGTAGGAATACACAATGACATCAACACATAGGTATGTCTTACCAACATATAATATATACCAGTATACCAACAGTGGCAATTTGCTGATTATCGCTATGTGTATAAAATAATGTCTAGAATATGAAACTGTCCTCATTTCTGTATTCAGTCCATAAATCTTGTTCTATGTTTAACAGACATCGGAATTGCGAAGTTACCTGAAGTCACTCGGAGCAGAGATATCTGAAGAAAACACAGAGGCAGGCTTGGTGACAGACCTGAAAAATATCATAGAAGCTAGCACAGTGTGCTGGAAAGAGATCAAAGATGATGCAGGTAGTTTGATTTGAAACAGTACCTAGAGATACTTGGATTGCTTATTCAATACAAATGCCATAAGACTGTATGCTTGAGAATTATTGTGTAATTATTAATATTTTTGATGAAGAGGTGAAGATTGACTTGGTGAAATCTTTTGTACAAACAAACTACGCTCAGTTGAAGTGAGATAAGTTCAGAATTTGAAATAAGCTGCATTTTTCCCCCCTTGCTTCTTTACAGATGTGGAGATGGTATTTAATGGCATCATTTCCCTGATGGTTTTTGTGCCAGCTGAGAAGGCAGAAGAAGTAATAACGCTATTTTGCGAAAAAGTGGGCAAAGCTCCTCAAGGAGAAAAACGTGGTCACGTCAGGATAAAATTGCAAGTATAACATTTATAAATATATATATACATATATATATATAACATTTATAAATATAAATGTTAAATGTAAGTATAACATTGCACTATATATACATGTATACATTCATATATATATATATGAGCAGCTATTTTCATTCTATTTTTATTATTATTATTTTATTGTAAAAATTTTTGTTCTATTTTATTATACAGATAGAGACATTGTCTTGTTATTATCTGTTGTAATATGTTATCATGACTGTAATTATAATTGGGTATTGTCCAATAAACAATATAAACTGGTACCTGATCTAACATTGTTAATACTTTTACTCACTGCCTACAAAGCTTCGGGACCAGTAGATCCAGGATCAATCCTTGATCGAGTCACACCTAAGACTTTAAAAGAGGAAGTTGTAACTTCCTCGCTTGGCGTTCAGCATGAAGGGGATAGTGCAACGACTGGTTGACCCGTATCAGTATAATGGCTCGGGCGGGGCGGCTTACTTGCCTTCGGTAAGTCGTCTCAGTGAAGCAGCACTAAATAAAAGAGCGGTGGAAATCCGTCCTGCAGCAAGGAGGCACATTACACGTACATGCACCCTAAGGATTCCTTCGTCGTCATATGACTGAAAAATTGTTGAGTACGACGTTAAACCCCAAGCACTCACTCACTCACTCACTCACTGTCTACAAAATAATGAATCAGGTTTAACATCACCATGACAACATTTCAGACATATCATAGTGAGTGAATGAATGAATGGTAGGGATTTAACAACATACTAAACAATTTTTTACATACATGTATACTGTGTCTTCTTGGGGCAGGGCACTTCTATGCCATCAAAGTGCTGCCTCCACTGAAGTATCATTCTGAAGGCACCAGACATGACACCCCACCCAGTCACATTACACTGACACCAGGCCAACCAGTCCTGTTTCCTTGCTCTAACCTCTCTATGCTGAGCACCGAGCGGGGCAGCAACAAGTATTGTTTTTGATTCCGGGTCTCCCGACTTTGAGGCAGACAATTTATCCATTAGGCCACCAAAGAGGTCATACCACAGTGAGAACACAGGCTAGAACCACCCGCCTGGACTATTCATTTTTTTTGTACATTTCACTTTGAATCAGTAGCACAGGTACAAAATGGGAATGACAGTGTGTTTCTGTCATTCTATGTTCTGAGTTTCTATTTCATTTGTGTTACTTACACGTTACATGTTTTCTTATCTGGTGCCTGTATATTATTGTCTGTTCCAGGTTATTGAATCTACTTGGAATTGATGAATCTTCACCCAACCGGTACACAGTTTACTGTAGTCTGGTGAGATTAGGTGGCCAAACAGATTTACTTCACCTGGTTCCCACAGACTTGGAGAAGGTGTGGTAATAATGCCTGTCTAAAATTCATAGTCGTTAAGCTTATGTCATCGCAGGCTATTTTCTTCAGCCTTCAGTGAGTGAAACTTCATCACCCTCATGGAAGTCAAATATTTTATCACTTATTACAGAACAAAATTCACATGCCGTGAACTTATTTGTGAAAAGTACAAAATGCGATAACCTAGTTAACGGCTAAGTAAACGGCTAAACCTGTAGAGATAAAGGTTTCATTTCCAGTTTTTAGGTGGATCACCCTACCCATATCGTAAAAAACTTTTAGTTTGGTATGCAAATAAAGCCAAAACTAACCAATGAACTTGGCTCAAAAGTAGACCAGTTTTTAAAACTGCTTGAAATCATTAAACAAACACACTGTCTGATGCCCATTGACTTCACGATTACAAATGTGCAAGAATTATTTTTGTACTTTGTGTTGTTTTCATGTTTTGACCAAAAAACCAACAAAACTTTGACAAAACCGTCCTATATAAACAACACGGGAGCTTCATGCTAGACTGTCTGCAACCATTGACTGCAGTTTACAGTTGGAATAGGCATCTGCAACAATGTATTCTTCTGTCTTCTGCTCTGGGGGCACTAACTTCACAACAATGTGTTCTTTCTGTATTTTATCCTTGGTTGTTGGCAGAAGATCAAAGCCACCTAATCTTTTATTCTGGTCTTCAAGTACTTGGCCAATTGTAAATGATGCTTGGCAGAGTAGGGTTCAAATCCACTACATTCCTTTACATTTTTTGGTGTTTTTTTACCATTTTCATGAACTATATAGACATCAGGCTTCCAGAAGTGGTAATAGTCTAGTCGCATGGACCCCAGCAACGCTGTTGGATAACAGCTTTAATTGAATTTTGCAACATCCCAAAAAAACAACTTTGTTTTGCAACAATTTTCATTTCACCTTTAGTGATATCCCTAGGTCATGCTGCCTGGCCGCCGTCGTATAAGTGAAATATTCTTGAGTACGGCGTAAAACACCAATCAAAAAAAAAAAAAAAAAAAAAACTAGGTCATGCTGCAAGTTCACACTACCACAAATTGTCTGGAACCCGATGGTCAGTCATTGTAACATGAAATACATGTATTTTGTAATTAGACCAGTGCTTATACACCATGTATAAAATACCCGTTAGGGGCTAAAGGAGATTTCAGCAAATTTGTTTTTTTGTTGGTGTTCTGGTGAGAGACTGGGACAGAAGCAAATTCCATGACTCGTCAGTTATCCATTCTCCCTGTAATTCCTCCAAGGCAAAAGGTTACCTGTATAACCTTAAACACCTGTGAAGTTACCTTGTGAGTCATCATCCATCAGTATTCCATTGTCACAGTACATTATTGTTTTCAGATCAAGCTGTGGATAGAGAAATGGGAGCTCAGCACACAGAAGGTCCAGCACTTGCTGAGGACTGTACATGGCGCATTTCAAGAAACCAAAATGAGGTTTGCATTAAGCATGTTTATCTGAAACACAAAATGTACAAGAACAAACTGAGGCTAGAACCTAAGATATTAATCCCTTCGCGTCTTGAAAACCTCATTCCTGAATACAGGCTATGATAATACAAGATGCAAGATTAAAACAATGTGGACATCCAAGGAGTCGGTATACTCAATGACCTGTCTCTATTTACCACCACAGACAACCTGGTAGTCATTCTTATCAGACTGTCTTATTTTTGAGTATGGCATAAATACCATTCAAATAAATTATTAGATTGTGAAATTACGTAAAACAAAAAAACGTAAACATAAAGCCTTTGACAGCTGACACCATCCGCATGATCAAGAGGTAAAACTAAGCAGTTCTAGAGCTCTGAACTGCACTACCCGACAACACTGGTACTGCCAACAGGCAGCAGACAGCTTTGCAGCAAAACCCTTTGAAAGATAAAATGCATCAACAACAGTCACTGCATCATATGAAAGACTTCAAGCTGCTTTATGGAAATTTTACTTGGCTTGTTGCTTTTAGTTGTATGTTCTTTAAATGATTGTCTTTAAATGTGAGACAGGGTGACGAAGGGAACGGATGCCTGCACTGGTTCACTTTCTGGATCTAGATTCAAAATCTGGTATTGTTTTCAGCGAAAATGCCACAAAAGTGATGATAGAGTTGCTAGGGACATACACAGAAGACAACGCCTCTCAAGCCAGAGATGATGCTCACAGGTATTGTGGTCATTGAGTTTATTAGCTCAACATATAGAGCCTTTGTCAGACTGAATCTTGTTTGAGCTTTGTATGGGAGGTTGAGGCTTTTTAGGGGGTAGGTGGGGGTGGCTGCAGCCTACCCGTATGCCGCTCCAGTTCTAACCGCTCGGTAAACACACCTGACCTAATCCTAAACTGAGTGTTGTCACACTACATTGGGCCAGATCATATATGTTTTTTTTATGACGGTCCAATCCAGATTTGGAAGCTGTTTATTAACTGTTTGATATGACAGTGTTCTAAACAAACTAGATCAGAGATAATGTGATCAAGGGACTGCATTATTAAAGGATTTTTCTTCTGGAAATATTGTTCAGGCAAATGTTATTCAAAGCTTGGAAACTTTTAAACCTAACGATAGACAAACACCCTAACAGCCGTCTTTACTGGAGAACACAAGACACTATTCAGTGGAGTTGTGTCAGTCAGAAGCCACGATGATGCAGAATGTAAATGATGTCTCTTGTTTCAGGTGTATAGTAACTTGTCTGGCAGACCCAAACACCTACCTGATGGACCATTTACTAACATTGAAACCTGTGAAATTCCTGGAAGGAGAACTCATACATGATGTAAGTCATCAGTTGTGGCATGTGCAATTCTAATGATTTCTGTGTTTCTCTTGATTCTCTAAACATTGATGGAGTTGCGGCTAGATTTCATCTATATTTTCTCCAGCAGTGCTGCTGTTTTTTTGTTGTTTTTTTTTTGATTTGACAAGCACAGGATGCATATTGATGGTTTGTTTTAATTCATCTCCAGATTTTGCTTAATGGTCTAAGAAATGTTCAGAAGGTTTACATTTTTTCCAAGACACAACATGTTTTGGGGATGGTGTTTTCAGAAGAATTGTCTGCTTGTATTTTTGATCATTTGTAATAGCAGATAGATTTATGTATGACTCAACATTTACTTTTGCACTGAATTGATAGAAACATTTTCTGTTGTTTTGTTTTTTCAGCTTCTCACAATATTTGTCTCAGGAAAGTTAACTCAGTACTTGCAGTTCTACAAAAACAACACAGATTTTGTCACATCATTAGGTAAGTTCAGATTCTAGCACAAAATTAGCACATATTTTGTAGAGATATTTTCTCATTACTAACACCTCAACTCAGCATTGGTTATACTAACAAAGCAAACACGGGGCCTCCGTGGCTCAGTTGGTTAGCCCGTTACCGCAGCGTAATGACCCAGGAGCCTTTCACCAATGCGGTCACTGTGAGTTCAAGTCCAGCTCATGCTGGCTTCCTCTCTGGCTGTACAAGGGAAGGTCTGCCAGCGACCTGCCGATGGTGTTGGGTTTCCCCCGGGCTTTGCTCGGTTTCCTCCCACCATAATGCTGGCCTCCGTCGTATAAGTGAAATATTAATATAAGTGCGGCGTAGAACACCGGTCAAATAAATAAATAAACGAAGCAAACATCAATCATCCTGCTGTCTAATCTTGCAGGCTTGTCTCATGAAGAGAACTGGATAGGCTCGTTTCTCGTGTCTTTCATACTTGTCTCATAATATGTTGAATTCTCTCGTCTCGTAGGTTTGTCTCATGAACAGGGTGTGATATGTCGAATTCTCTTGTTTTACACTTTGCATGAATAGAACCTGAAGTGTTGATTCCTCACATTTTGCAGGCTTTTCTCGTGAATCGAATCTGACATGGTCTCTTGTCTTGGATATTTATCTCATGATATGTTGAATTCGTCTTGCATCCTTGCCTCATGAACAGGACCTGATGTGTTGATTTCTACCATTTTTCAGGCTTGTCTCATGAACAGAACCTGAAGAAAATGCGTTTGCTGACCTTTATGCAGTTGGCAGAAGGAAAGAAAGAAGTTGAATTTGAACAGATTCAGAAAGAAATGGAACTGAATGAAGATGATGTTGAAGATTTCATCATAGAAAGTTAGTATTAACTACAAATTTGTCACTTGTCCTCCCCTCTGGAAAACGGCATATATTATTTAATGCGTTCTTTGTTTCTTTTTTTTATGAAGGATAATTAACCGGTGGTTAAGGAGTGAAACATTTTTGGTTTCTCTTGCTGCCTTTTTTCAAGCTCATGTGTTGTTTAGTTTGTCACTAAACAATAACATATCTGTGACTGGCATTAGAAATTGTAGGTGAGAAAGATTCAGAGATCAAAACAGACACTTATTTCTTTTTCCTCCTCTTCCAGTTTTGAAGACCAAATCAGTACGAGCAAAAATTGACCAGACTCAGAAGAAAGTAATCATCAGTTACACAACACAGCGTACGTTTGGAAGACAACACTGGCAGATGTTACGCCAATACCTGGAGGAATGGCATTCGAACTTGGAAGCCGTGAGGAACAGCTTACAGACTCTGGCTATGATGCCAACAGGCCCTGCAGCTCAGTGACAACTGCTATCTCACCTTAACGCCAATGCCACAGAAGTGACAGTAGATATCTGGCCTCTTTGACTGGAATGCCAGTGTAACCGGCTACATAACTTCAAGAACTTGTAATAATGGTATCAGAACTATTTTGTGGAGTGCAGTAATACATGCACTTTTATGATGGTTGCCTTCAGACATACAAACATATAAAGCCACGTTGACACAATACGGTTTGGCATAACCAATTCAACAAAGTTGACAAGTCAACATGTAAACTGTCATTTGATCTTAGTTGAATGCTACAAATTGAATGAAATGTAGAATGTCAACTCGCACGCAGAATGTCTGTAGAAAAATCGTACTCAGTAAGCGAGTCATGGTATGATTTCCACGGCTGCATAACTTAGGTTAGTAACAAGAAATAATTTAGCATGGTCATTTTTTGAGTCAAAGAATTTTAGAGATGGCTGCCAGATTCATTAAGATCAGATTTACTATTTATTCATTACCCTCATTCAGAAACATTTTGAGGAGACTTCTCTATTCTGTTGTGTCACTTCTGTATCACCTTTGATTCTATGGTATTATTTTCATGACGTGGAAATATGCTGACCAGTCATGGTGCGTAATAATTAAATCCATTGATCCAAACTAACATAGATTTTTTGATGAATTTGTCTGCTGTTATTGATGAAAAGGATGTTGTTTCAGGCTTAGGTACTGAGCCACCAAATAGATTTCCCTGCAAAATGACCAGCCCTTGACCATGAAAGTCATTTGTGTATGTACTAATGCAGCTCTCAGTGGTGTAGTTACGGCTGTTTCGAGATTGATCTGACATAACGTTTAGCAAAATTTTGTTCCGCCAAGGCTGTCCCCAAGCCAACATCAGAGCTTGCTCCATTTAAAAACCTGATGCAGTTATCTGCCCTTGTCAAATGTCACAAGGCCGTCTGTACAGCCGCTCACTTTGAGCGTCAGAAAGGAATCTGGGACCCAAGCGGCCTACGAAACAACAGATCAACCATGTGCTTATGATAAATCGACAAATTAAAAGATAACGAACATGAGTGTCTGCTAACTTGGGTGGCCCTCTGCGGTGGCGTTGTCCTCACTACACCTGTCCCATTATCCTGACACCAAACCCACTATTGTACACGAAATAGGCATACATTCACATACAGCCAGGAGAGTAGGCACAAGCATCACCACTGCGCCAAAAAAATGAGAGCATTGGCACACTGTGAAGAACAGTTTAAAGTTTGAATGGGTACTCCCAGTTAAACGCAGTAAAGTGTTCGTCGGTTACATAACAATAAAATTTGCTAACACCAGTTGTACTGAAGTGGGCGGACCAGAACACAGATTGTGACTGATGCATGCAGTGGATGTTATGCAAACTGAAGTACTACACGTTAAAACCATGTGTATACAAACAAGGAATTTATTGGGTCGTATGTCACAGATTTAACATTTCGAGGTGAAGTATTTAGCTTGGCTGCCTACACAGGGTACGTAGCCGCTGAGGCTATTCCACACTGGTTCCTCTTGTTTCTGGACATGTACACGTAGCCTTGCATTCCCCACGCTTTCCCTGCAACGAGCCAATATCATAAAGTATGTGAATACCAAAACAAGCAATCTGTAATATTTTCACCGTAAAGTAACCAATATTACAATTTCTGAATAGTATATTGGAGGGGGCGGGGGGAGGTCCGTGGCCGCCTAGGAGCCACTCACTAATGCGGTCGCATTTCAAGTGCAGCTCATGCTGACTTCCTCTATGGCCGTGCGTAGGAAGGTCAGCCAGCAAAGTGCGGATAGTCAAGGGTTTTCCCAAGGTTCTACCTGGTTTCCTCCTGTCATAATGCTCGTCGTCGTCGTATAAGTGAAATATTTTGAGTACAGCGTAAAATACCAATCAAATGAATAAATAAAATAACTATTAGTTCTGAATACAAAACCCTCACTACTGTGTAGTGGTAAAAGCGCTCACCTGTATGAAAAGGTGACTTCGCTAACTACAAGCGCGGGTTCCTTCCTGCCCTCGGACAGGGAATTTCTAGATTCCCCCCGGTTTCATTCTTCTTGGAACCTTGGTTACAATACGGAGTCAAAGGCGGTCGTGAACCCGCTTACGCAGTCTTTCGTATGTTCAAAACCACTGCATTTCCACAAATATGACATTAAAATCGCTACGTGACACGTTTGAAAGTTCGTCAGCAACTTGCTCGGGCTTCCTCCATCTCAGTGTTACTATGACCCCCATGATGCCATCGTAAAAGGGAAGATTATCTGGTATGGCTTTAAGCAACAATCAAATGAAATCGAACTACATACGAGATCAGCATCCAGCTCTGTACGTTCTCAAATGTTTATGACTAAATTTACGTATTTCATGTGACCGATAACGGAATATAGGCCAAAGGGTGGTCATTTTCACACATTTTTTTTTCTATCAGTGAAAATACCAATAAAAATGAATATATCTATCAGTGATGGACATCAATTAATCCAGTCAGGCAAACAAACTGCCTCTTAAAGAAATACTCATCCCATATATGAATGAACACTCACCCCAGCTGTTCTTACAAATCCAATACTCATTGCCAGAACTGTCTTTCCCGTATCCCACGAGAAGTAAGGCGTGGTCTAGCCGTGTAGGGCTACAGTTCGGATCGTCGTAAATACCAGCTTGATACATCTGAAAGGAGACTTGGCTCGCGTCTATCGCCACTAACACCGGGGTCTTGAGAACAGCCATCTGTAGGTCAGCTTCGTCTCCGCTTGTTACGGTCCGGCCCCCATCCACCTGTTACAGTATATGTAGTATAGGGTCAATTTTGCTCGAAGGATGCTATTGTTTAAAAACTGGAAATCTGAACTCATTCATATACAAGGTGTCCCAGAAGTGGCGCACCATCCAGGTTGAGGTTGAATGCTTGAGCTACAGAGCGGTGTGTTGCCCCATCTCTTCCAAACATGAAAACCAATTCAGCTCTTTCTTGAAACTGTTAGTTTATTAACCATAATTAACTCTAAAAGAGAGGGAAAAAAAATTAAAATCGGTATTAAATCTGAAACACAGAAAAAAATGAAAATCAAGATGGTGCACGACTTCTGGGACACCCTGTATAAATGTTTAAATGCCCCTTAAGTTGCCTTTAACATCACAGTAAGCAGAATTCGTTTGTTGTTTCTTATAATGCTTATTATGCTTTATAGTATAAAATAATACCGCACAGCAAGGGAAAACAGAGGAGCGGAGACAGGGTGAGAATCGCTAAATTAGATGAACAAAAACGCAGTGATCCTAATAGTTTGGGTTGTAAGAATTCACTAGAATGTCCTTAGGTCTTTAGTGCGTATCTGGATCCTTCCAATGTCAGTGGAAGCGCATGTGCCCATCTATTGTGCGGATCATGTCCGACTTGTATAAGTGTGCTTAAATGATTTCACACACATATACTAAAGCTAAGACCTGTAAAAAAGTTCTTTTTTTTCAGAAAAGATATGCATAATGTGAGCGATCATGTGGAAAATAATACAAATCCATCATTGATATAAACGTCAAGAAGTCCACTCCTAGGAATATGAAGGACACTTAAACATTTCTTGAGCTAACGAACTCTTACTACATGTGCACCCAGGTTTAAGCAGAATGAAGACACTGTACCAGATTGTTCAAAAGAAATTACACATTGTGTGCTGAGAAGAACAGGAGACGGCTTTCAGTGATTTGAAGGTGTGACCTGCCCCTTCATGGGAACAATATATTATTGTCAGAAATGAGTGCCTGTGCTGGTCTACACATCGTCAGGGGATCTATTCATAATCGACACATGTGAAGACGCATGTACCGTAAATTGGGGTGACTTCGGACAACGTGGTGAATTCGGACAGTGAGCCAATAAAAGTATAGAATAGTATCGTTATTGTTGCAACTTACACTGTGTATATTTTTTGCACTTCGAGCACCCCATATATGCGTTGGTACTTTTCCATAGACCATCGGTATCTGTTATACATACGTTTAGTGTCGCATGGCCGTGTTCCAAGGTAGGTGTGCAAAATCGGTCTCCATTCAAACTTTTGTAAACTTTCTCTCGATATCTTTAACCACAAAACTTAACCTTGTATCAGGCGATTTTTTATAAAGTCATTTTATTGAAGTATCCAATATAACAACTATATTAAGCAAGCGCAATAATTCTTTCCGTTAAAGGGAAATAATATCACCCTGTCTTGTTTTCTTTGGCGGTTAGGGGTGTATTCGGACAACTTTTGGGGTGGATTCGGACACACACAAACATGTCAAGGAAATATAAGAAAGTGGTTGGTGGTCGTGCCATGAATACATCTCTTCCCGACAAGCACGAAAAGGCTGTTAAAGCTGTAAAAGACGGCAAATTGTCTGTTAGAAAAGCTGCAGCTCAGTATAATGTTAAACGCTCTACTCTCCAAGATCATGTAAGCGGACGTCATCTTGGTAAGCAGGGAGGTCAACCAGCTTTGTCTCTTGAAGAGGAAAATTTACTCACTGATCGCCTAATACTGTGTGGTAAATGTGGGTTTCCACTAACTTTAATGGATCTGAGACTTTTTGTTAAATCCTACCTAGATCGGCGTGGCAAAACAATGAGGGCATTCAGGAACAATACACCTGGGCCTGAGTGAGCTAAAGGATTTATGAAAAGGCACCATAAGCAACTTTCGGAAAGAAATTCACAAAATATAAAATTGGCCAGAGCAGAAATTGGCGAAGAAGTTTTAACTACCTACTTTAACAACCTGGAGAAAGAAACCCAAGATGTTCCGCCCAGTCACATTGTAAACTACGATGAGACAAATTTGACCGACGACCCCGGCCGAAAGAAAATTGTTGTGAAAAGAGGTAGCAGATACCCTGAAAGAGTTCAAAATTTTTCAAAATCCGCTACCTCTCTCATGATTGCTGCGGCGGCGGACGGTACAGTTCTCCCGTACTACGTTGTATACAGATCCAAGCATCTTTATGACACCTGGACAACTGGAGGTCCGGAACGATGTCGTTTCAATCGCAGTCTAAGTGGTTGGTTTGACCAAGTTTGCTTCGAAGACTGGTTTTCCAATGTCATTCTTCCTTACATGAGGCGCTTGAACGGCAGGAAAGTATTGATTGGTGACAATCTTAGCAGCCATTTGTCGCCGTATGTAATTGAAAAGTGCCAAGAACATGACATAGCGTTTGTGTTTCTTCCCCCCAAACTCAACCCATCTTACTCAGCCCTTGGATGTGGCATTTTTCAGACCAATGAAAATATTTTGGCGCCAAATATTGGACAAGTGGAAAATCAGCGGCGAAGGACGACGATGCACTTCCATTCCAAAAGATGTATTCCCACGGCTACTTCATGAACTTTCAGAGAAATTATCTACCACTCAGAGCGAAAATGTAAAATCTGGGTTTAAAAAGTGCGGCATTGTCCCTCACGACCCAACCCCTGTTCTTGATAGGATTCCAAGGGAAACCGAGAAAACTCCTGAAGGAGCAGAGGCCATGGAATGGATGGCGCATTAATAGCGTTGTTGAAAGAAATACGTGGTGCAGATTGTCAACAGCAAAGAAACGAGCAAAGCGTCTTCGTGTTGATCCGGGAAAAAGTGTTTCTTCAGAGGATTTATCCCACAATGATGATGACAACGGTGAAACTAGTGACTCCGAGGAAACAAGTTCAGGAGAAGAGGAATCTACAGAAGCGTCGTCTGAGAGCACAGAAGGTGAAGATTCCGATAAAGGGGTTAGCAGCCATTGCGATAATATAGAAACAGAAGGTGTCCAGGGAACCTCGTCATCGGGAAATGCTCAGCGAAGCAGTGGAAGAACTGGACTAACTGGCGTGGTTAACGTGAAGTCAATAAGGAGTTACATGTAGATCAGTGGGTATTAGTGCGGCTTGGGGATCGTGTGAAGAAACTGTTCATCGGAAGGATCGACACCGTGTATTATTCAGATGGGGATCTTGAGGTTTCCTTTTCTAAGAAGAAAAGGTCTGCAGACAAATGTATTTGTTCACCCCAAAGAAGAAGACTGTGCATTAGTGGATTTCGACCAAATAGTTGGAGCACTTAATCAACCACAAACACTGCGAAGAGGTCTGCTCAAATTTGCGGTTGACGCCAGTGAATGGATCCCATAGTCAACAAAAGGAATTCTAGAGACGTTCTGTTCCGTATTTGAACTGTGTGTTGCAAAGCTTTTGTTTTTAAACTGTAAAATTATGCTCCCAAATGGTGTAAACGTGATTGCGGTTTCTCAAATTTGTTTCATTGTTAAGCAAAACACGTGCATTTATAACTTTTCAAACATCCTGAGATGTTTAAGTTAAAATTTGTATTTTTTAAAAACCTAATTAAAGTCCGAAACCAACCCTTTGGTTCGCTTATCTCGTTTATGTGTTGATGTAAAGTAAATGTCCGAAGTCACCACCTCCTGTGGGGGGAATTCGGACAACTTTCAAACAAAAAAAAATCGCAGACTCTTATACATTTAAGACTTGTACTAATGCTGGCTGAACCCATATATTAAATGCAAACTGATAAGAAGAAAAAGTCCTTATTATATCAGATATTCTGAAGCACAGAAAGAAAAGACTAAATAAAAAAATCGTCCGAATTCACCCCAGCTTACGGTACCAAATGGGGCTGCTTTTGATGCCCTTCTGTCACACATCTAAAGTTTGAGGATAAAATCCAGCTAGTCTCGCTAATGTGTCACTCGGCGAGAACTATACTCGTAACTGCCACATTGAAGTCCCAATTTCGCCTCAATCTTGTGGTGAAAAAGTGTTCCCTGCCTAGAGATAACAGCAGTTTAACTTGACTATTCACGTTTAAATCCCCTCCGGGTGACTCGCCCGGTGGGCAAAAGAACTGGGCCAAGACGATTTTGTTCTTGAGCATAGGCCTAAGAAGAAAGCACTAGAAACTCAGACTCTCTTGTGACTGTTTGTGACTATGCCGGTACTGATCCAAGTAACTGCCTTGTGGAGGTTGCCCACACCGTCTCAAAACCAGCCAATAATGGCAACAGTTTGAACAAGATGTCGATGACATCCTTGTATGTGTTATCTACAGGATACCCTCTGAGGATGAAGCACAGCTTTTTTAACCCGACTGCCAGCAACTGGCCCCCACGGTACACGCAAACAGAATGTCAAATCCGAATTCTTGAATAAGTGGGCAAAAGGATGTTCAGCGGATAGGAAATAGAGTGCTTTGGAGAGCCCAGCGTTGGAACGTCTGTGGCCAAGAAGCTTGGCTATGTCCCCTATTTTAATGAAGATTTCTCGCTATATACTTTACAATTAAGACTCAAACTGTATAGCTCGAAGACAGTATGGGGCGGGTGATGCAGGGAAGACGACATGCAGGGTGTTTACCTGTTTGATTTGTTCACAGACAAGATGTTATCCATCCACCGATTTAGTTGCAGGTGAATTATTTGCCTGTGTATTCTATTTTCATTTCATAGTTACCTGTCCGACTTGTTTACAGGTGGGACGTTGACAATCTGACGTGTTATAATCCTGTGCCAAACACAGTCCCCCAATTTTATGGACACATTCAAATACTGGTCCTAGCATGGCAGTTTCCGCAGCAGTCAGCGACCTCCTGACGCTAAGGTTGAACAATGATCCCATGTGGATGGCCCCATAACTCGACACAGCATCTGGAGAAACATTCAAATTATTAATAAACAAATTAAGCTTTGGGATCCGTTTTAACGAAGATGTAAAGTCATACGTAATTACCATGGCGACATATCTATCTATCTATCTATCTATCTATCTATCTGTCTATATTTTATGTATACTGTTATTTTTCAAATCATCTTGTCACGTACTAATTCTCAATTTCTGTATACATATAAAATAAAATTAATAGGAAATTTTTCACTTCTATGTCGGCAGTCATTTTTATTGTTGAAGGTAAGCAGAGTGTTTGCAGTAAGCCACCGACCACTTCGCCGGGTACCCATATATTTGCGTAGTAAAGTATGTTATGTTTGTTTTTCTTTTCTATATCTAGCAGCTCATACCGTAAGGTTGGTGAACAAAAGAAAGAGAAATTTTACACTCACACGGTGTTTCAACGTTGTGTGTTGCCTGGTTGGTACTTGACTCCTGTGGCACATTTTTACGTGAAATTCCGTTATACAGGCTTACATGTTTGCAATATGCCCAGTCCAACATTAAGTACTTCCAGTAAGTGTCATTACGGTATTGGGGAGCGAGTTTGGTATCCCTGATTACTGATAATTAACGCAGTTTCCAACGCACGTGGTGTGAGTCTTACCATAGTGATATATATATATATATATATATATATATATATATATATATATATATATATATATATATATATATATACAGTATATATATACTCGCTACGGGGCCGGGAGAGACCTTGACGTCACAGGCCTATGCGTCACAGGCCTGTGCTCTAAATCAGAACGCAGCCGGTGAGGTCCCGTAAGGGTTCCATCAATCTGTACGGTAGACTCGACTAATTTGGGCTCGAGTAGCAGTTAAACTACATGTACATGAAAAGGTAACCTTGTTTTATTTACTTGCGTGATCGTGAAAAGATAAGTCAAAATAAATAATTTGAGTATTATCTCAAAGCCTGTAAAGCATATATGAATGATTACATTTCCATGTGACCAGCACAGGCAGCTGGCTGTGGCTGAAATCGATGTTTCTATTTTTAGACGCGTTGCCATACTGGCCGCGTTGTGATTATGAAAGCTGTTCAGTCCAGTTTATCTGTAGTTACCTAATGCACACTGACTCTAAGAACGTTCTCGTTGGACAGTTGGCCTAACCGATTTTCCGGTTAGCCAAATTGAACCGCACGTAACCGTTGCGCGACCGACGGTTTCGTTCGCGCCAAATTTCGCTGCCTGTTTATGTATACTGTTATTTTTCAAATCATCTTGTCACGTACTAATTCTCAATTTCTGTATACATATAAAATAAAAATTAATAGGAATTTTTCACTTCTATGTCGGCAGTCATTTTTATTGTTGAAGGTAAGCAGAGTGTTTGCAGTAAGCCACCGACCACTTCGCCGGGTACCCATATATTTACGTAGTAAAGTATAATGTATTGTCAGTTTGCTTGATCGTATATTTATAGATGTACCTCTTGTGACGTAGGCAAGCACTGAACCGATTTGTCCCTGATCGATCACCGGCAAAACCACCCCTTTCTTCCGCCAGTCGAACTCGGCTGGGGCATGGGAATTTCTGCCAGAGATGGGTATTCGGTTGTCCCTGGCCCATGGTAACTGAATCCTAGACCGGTTGGCCGCGGACTGTATATAATCGTGTTGAGGAATGTTACAAGAATCAAAAAGAGATTGCATCTTTAGGATCAGTATTATATTTGTTCATATTTCTACATTTGAATACATTTTCCTTTTCCTGCACTGAAAAAAAATTAGTCTGTTCATTTTAAAAGAAAGTCTGTTGTCTAATGCTAGCATGTATCCTGTTATTGCAGCAGGTTGTTATGTTCAATATGATAACACACATACTCTAGTAATTCAACATAAAGATTCTATTAAACCAACATGATTTTTTGTTGAATATGAATATTTGTTGAATATTATGTTCCAATATCAGAATACATCACATAACATCACTCACATAATCTTTCGTGTCACTAGCTTGTACATGCACTAAAAGTTCATGATTGCAATCATGATAATAAATGTAAGCGGATGCAGATGTTGAATAATGTTTTTATATACGTGTATTTTTTTTTAAGTCTAGCCCATTAAAGTTTAAAGTACCGCTCCCCCACCCCCACCCTCAACACACACACACCACCCACCCCTGCATTTAGTACAGGCGTTTCTTAGGATTACCCTAAATTGGATTTTTCATACACTGTTTACTTCTTTCATCCCGTATAATTAAAATGACCAAATATGTGTTCAAATGTTTATACATTTGAACTGTCAACAATTAAGGGTGTGCTTTTAGTTGTAATCCAACAGACTGACGATATTTTTGCAACATATTGTAGCGTTGGGCCCACATTCACACCTACAACTAACCTGATCGGCTAAACTGTTAAGGCCCATTCGGAATGTGACCCCAGGCCGATTGTTGTGCTCCAAAACTAACGCGCGGTTGTGCAACCATGTCGTTTTCCTCAGTGATTCTTCTGCTTGGGTAGCATAGCTTTTGTCGAACCGCCGTGTCCATAGTTTCCATTCTAAATCAGTGCTGTGATCTACTGCCTGGCAGTACCAGACCGTCACACAACCTAACACAAGGAGCCAAGCGTTAACAGAGTATGACATGTTTTTAGTTTAGTCAACACGGGTGCATTATAGCTGATATTCTGTGCGTCATATACGCATTCATAAGCACGTGACTGGCGTATTGGAATTTGAAACGTAGGGCTCTATGTATAGTAGTCTAAAGGCAGCTGATCTGCACGTGAATTACAAATATCAAGGTATATGGTGCCAAAGTACTCCCAGAAACAATAAAACAACTTCTTATACACTGAGCTACAATAACTGAGCGCTTTAATTATTCCTATATATATACTTTATGTGTGGGAACATGTGTAATTTGAATACAGGTAAGAGTTTCATGAATTAGACTGGAACATGCATATATGGGTCGAAATAAATATATAGATAGATGATACATTTTTATATTGGACGTCATATAAACAATCACAAGGCAATCATGAATAAATTATGACCTAAAAATTTGAATGGCAAGGTGTCTCAGTATTAAGCACACTTCTTTTAAACATACGAAAACCTAATTGTATTCCTTGTGGGGGTGTTCCGGGCCTACATGGTTAGTCACGTGCTCTATGTTATGAATCAAGCTACACATGTGACCATACGCAATGGATGAGTTCATTAGATGTAGGCCAGTTTTCGTTTTGGCCTTTACCGTGCTAAATGTTCGCGCGTCATTTGTGAAGATTGATAGTTTTACGCCTCTTATTTTCATAACAGAGGTTACATCTTGTTAAAAAGAACAGTTTTTGGGGTAAGAGGTATGATGTGTCTAGTAATCAAAAGATAATCACCCCTATTTTTAAAATAGATGCGTCCGGTTTCAATGTGACATTTCTTCCATGATGGCCGCCGACGATGACTCGGAGCTGAAAAAGAGTAGTTCCCTACACCGTATGCTTTCTTCCATCGCTGCTGAACGGTCGAGAGAGCAGTCTGGATCTAATAATGGTAAAGTAGGATGTGTGAGCCCCAAAATTGTACACCTGGGCGTGGTCCTGTGTTATGCATTTGCATGAATTTATTGGGAAAGCCAGTGATACAACATCAACAGTAGCCAGTATTGGATAATCTTGAGACAATACTCCTTAGACTCACCACAATTTTTGCATATAGAGTTGTAGTGAGGCATGGTATAGAGATCTAACTTGTGCTGCTACTGAATTCTCGGAATCTGGTATTACTAATGCTAAGAGAAAAGTCGATACGTGACATTGCTCGCTAAAGTTCAAACCTATTTTGCTGTTTCGCCTTTGAACCTGGAATAGCGTACCCACATGATTTACAAAATTCATAGAAACCACAACAAACTATACATTTTTGGAAAACTCGGTATATGTGTATTTCAAAAATACATTGTTCATAATTCAGCGCGGAGACGAAGTGGCGCACGACCACCTGGATTACAGGCTCCTCGTAAAATGTAATTTTCTGAAAATAGCAAAAAATTTTTGGAGAGATCAAAACAAGGCCTAAAATGTTCCATGATTGTTTGTCTGGGAAGTATATAGACACAATTTTATCATGCTAAAAGAAGAATTATTGTATTTAAGAGTTAATGGTAAATTTAGGAGCACAAGTTACAAAATTAACTATAAAAAATGCAGAAGTTCTGCTATTTGGGTACCTCATTTTGATTTTTCAGAAGCCAGTTCCACAGAAATATTTCTGCTTTGGTTAATATGTCACAAATAAAAATTAAAATTAAAAAGTACTAAAGTGTTTGGAAGTTCCATGAATATTTGCCCTAAAAGAAAGTACCCTCATATTTATCAATTATTTTACCTAAATATTAATACCTGTTTAGTTTGTAATGTCAAACATATTATACTGTCTAAGGAAATGCCGTAATCTCTTCACATAAAATCAACTGTAGAGTATTTCTTCACTGAAGAGCTTAGTTGCTTCTGAAGGCATATAAATTCCGTGTTTTGCCATTTAGTTTATTCATTTAATCAGGCATTTACTTATATCACATAATCCAGTTTTAAAATAAGCTGATTGTATTGTCCAATCACGCAAAGTTAGTATGCCAATGTGAACTTAGAACCAGACAGCTGAACATGTCATGGTCACTGAGCAAGGCTATGGACTATATGCTCCAGTGTTAAAAAATGCTCCGAGCGCATGCGCAATTAGGATTTTGTCAATTGTCAAACCCAAACCATCAAAATTAGCTCTGAAATCACTCTAGTCCTCACTTAAAACCCCAAAAGAAGCAGATCGTTCTTAGCCAATAAGTTTTTCTTTTGTTTGAAACTATTGTCATCTGTGTAATACACAGAAAACAACAACTTGTTGTCAGGGTTAACTAAATTATGAAGTCAGGTAAACTTTGTGTCTTTATTATATTCACTTCATAGTCCTGTAGTAATTTGCCTGCCCAAAACTTCACAAAGTACTGAATTGGAGACGAAAGACGCAAACTCAAGCTTTTCTAGCTGTTACTTGGTTAACAGTGTGGTTAAGTCAGAAGGTTGTTTAATCTGGGCACATGAGTTTCCTCCATCCTTACTGTTGAAAGCTAGCTTCAAAGTGAAACATTTCTGAGTAAGGTGTTGAACACCAATCAAATAAGTAAATAAATAATCAAATGAAAAAGGAGGAAAGACATTTTGCTAAGGTACATGTAACTCTATCTCTGTATAAAAGTAGTCATATGGAGGTGTGATTTTGAGCTGTATTTCTTGTTACCATTGCAGAAAAAGTTGATGGGTTTGAGGTACTATCTGTGAGCAGTTTTTGGACAGATCTCTTTTCTCGCCACTTCTTAGAGCGTGAGGATGGCAAAGATGACAGCCGAGATGATATGTTGTTTTATGTCAAAAAGATTGAAAATGGAAAGGGTAAAGGTCACTTGGTAAGTTTTGTTACTCATTATGCTTTCTTCAATGTAAACTTGAGCTGCATTGTTAAAGAGTAAAGAAAATAACGTTAGCGGACATGCTTTCATCCATTATGGTCATCAGTCAGATCTGAAAGGCCAACTTGACTCCAGTTCCATCAAGGTTAAAAGATGAAATATCAGTGAAACATAAGTTACATTTATGTCTCTCTGAAATATGAACACTGATAAAAGCCTGGAAATGGTTGAAATGATATGCATTGGTTTACATTATTGAAAAAAACAACTTGCCAAAGAGTGGTGGTTTAACCCAGGTGATCCAGCTTCCTCTACCTATGAAACTTTGCACAAACTTAGAAGTGAGAATTTGTAAGGCAGTAAAACAACAATAAATCAATTCTTAGGTATGTTGAGATAGGTTCACGTCATGAAACATTACACTCCTTTGAAATTTAGTGGTAATAAGTGAATAGTTTTTGAGAAATGACATTGTTATCTGTTGTATACTTTTTGCATTTTTATTGCTACACAAACTGGAATCCTCTTTAGTGGGATATGTCTGAACTTTGCGTGAATTGTTTGGATTTCCTTTGCTGATAGAAGTGGTGTTTCACTCTTTATCACTTTCATATTTCACACTCAGATGCCATGATGTCAAAAAGGAAACAGTTTGTTTTATGATGTTCCAAAGTGAGATCAGTGGGACGACGTCATGATACAAGTTTAGTCTACATTAACATTCAGCAACATGACACATTGTCACACAGGACATCTAGTATGACATCACTTTATTTACATAAGTGTACGAAGATCTACAGCTAAAAACATTACCTAAACTTGCTCAAATACACAAAATATTGACACTGTTAAAAGGTAAGTGAAACAGTGAAGGTTGATACCATAGATATTTTTCTTGTGAAAGGTGAAAATGATAACCCACTTATCATTTCCACCTCTCACTTGAAAAGTGCAATATCTTCTTTGGTTTTGCCAGGTTGACATAGAGGTGTACAGGAGACAGGACGCAAAGAAGCCAGAACTTACAGACAGTACAGTGAACTGGGAGGAGACAGTTTACTTGAATATTATATTACATCAGGTGGGAATTACTTTTGTCTTCATTACCAGCTATGCTTGTAACATCAAGAAAACAGGAAATGGCTTAATATAGTGGTGAGATTAACATAGCACACAAAACCATCATTAAAAATGTGTTCAGTGGGCGTGACCCAAAAGATCCTCAAAACAATGGCCCTTTTTTCACAATGCCATTTCTGTTTTTTAGCCAGAATTTAAAAAAAGGTCTTAATTTACATTGTAAATGCTATGAGAAAACTTTTATGTTATCTACTCGGTAACAGCTACTGTCAAACAAAAAAATTTGGTGTAGCTGACCTATATTCTGTTTGCATTCTTTGTTTCTGAAGAAAAAAAATGTTGTGTTTGTTTTTCAGTTTGAGTACACCGCCACAGTTGCTATTTGTACAAGAACAAGCCTTAAAGAGCTGCAGATACTTAAGAAATTTACACAGGTATGAAAGGATATTTGTACAGGTATCACAAGATTTCCCCACATGTGTGTTGGGATTTTTTAGTATTGTCTGCATGACTTAGGTGCCTCTCACCAATGCGGGTCACTGTGAGTTCAAGTCCAGCTCATGCTGGCTTCCTCTCCGGCTGTAAGTGGGAAGGTCTGCCTGCAACCTGCGGATGATGGGTTTCCCCCGGGCTCTGCTTGGTTTCCTCCCACCATAATGCTGGCCACCGTCGTATAAGTGAAATATTCTTGAGTATGGCATAAAACACCAATCAAATAAATAAATGAATGGTACTGTCTGAACAGGGATGTAAACATTTATTTATGGCATATGGATATGTAAGCAGTCAATGCAGCGATGTAAAAATTACCTATTCAGGCTTGTAAGCATTGTCAGCAGATATGTAAATGTTTTCTGTATATGTTTGTAGACATAGCCACAAGTCCTTGTAAATGTCACTTCTATTCAACTTTGTGGAACTGGATCTTAAAATAAGGGCTCCAAGTAGCTTTCTCTTGAAGTTTGTCAATGTGAGTTTTATCAAGTCATTTATGTTTTTTTTCCTCCATCCGGCTGAAGGACCATATGGAAGTCTCAATGATTTGCTCTGTGTTAGTTAGTCTTGCTGCATTTTCAAGTATTGGCTTTTCATTACTGTATTGTTATGTGTGTTAAACAGCCAGAAGCAGTCAAGGAAGCAGTACAGAAAAATAACATTATGTCTTTTTCTTTCTGGACAGAGGGTATATCCATCACCAAGCAAACGCAGGATGGACAGCAAAGGAACGGAAGAGGAGATGGCATATCCTAACATTTACTTTGCAGTTGATAATTTTGAGGAGGTAAGATGGAAATTATACTCCACAGAGAGTACACAATATGCTTAAAAAAAGTGAAGTGAAAATTACACTAATAATTTATTTATGAAAGTTAACTTTGCAGTTAGTGGTGTATGAAGTCTTGTTCTATGGAGTTTTGTTTGAAGTAAAGAAACTTAAAAAAAAATTTTGGAGTGAATACCTTTGTTTGCTTAGCAAACCAAGATGTCCCATGTTTCATTGTAATACCCTGAGTGAATTAAAGATTCACAAAAGAAATGTACATGAAAGTTTGAATGTATCTTATTTTTTGCAGATATTCAGCGAAATAATTGTGCGAGACAGTGAGATGGTTTGTGTTGAACTAGTGGCATCAGACAGAGATGGTACATTACAGGGGGTTTTGTTCCTGGGATCAATACGATACGAGGCCCTGAGAAATGTATACGATGCTAGGGTGAGTATGCTTAGTAATGGGACAATAAGTCACACATAATTCTGCAGGATTTGTCAGTACTAACCTCCCTTCTGTGATAGTATGTACAGTGGTGGTGTTTTCTTTATTATGAATGTAGGAATGGGGACCTGTCAAAGTGGCGAGCAGCTGGACTTTGACGTCATTTAATTAACTTCAAATGTTCTTTTCACATTTCTTTATGATGACATCACATTAAAGACAGTACGACGTGACTCCAGAAACAGATACACAGTAGGCATTGCACCAGTCTTTTTGTGTAATAATGGCTCAAGGTCCTACTTCATATTAGCCCCATTTCACAGGATATAAAAAATGTGCCCCTACCCAATGAACATATAAATAGTGTTCCTGATGTAGGCAAAATTTCTTCACTTACAGCTGAACCAGCAAAATCGTGATTGGAGCCTGCAACCTCATGTCAATAACAATACCTTAGCTGACTCAGCCATCCCAAGCTCTCTCTCAGTGTGTTCGCATGTTTCATAGATTTGTTGTAAAAGTGAACTTAGTGAGAAGGCAACTGAAATACAGAAATGTTTTGACATCAAATATCAAGAAACTGTAATGGCGGCAATCTACCATGCATGTTCCTATGAACACAGATTGACATGCCTTTTTTTACATTTACACCATCAGCACTCAGTCTGTACTTTCTGTTGCAGGCTAGCCTGACATCACGACTTGCACAGAACATGTCACTAGGCTGGTTCAAGGGTCACAAGAGGGTAGAGTTCATGCGCATGAGAGGGCCACATGGTAAAGGTCACGCAGAGATGGCGGTCAGCCGAGTGAAAGGGTCAGGGCCAGAGACACCAGATTTAGAAAACTTCCCTGTAGAAGACTTTGATGATCAGGTTAACTGTGCTGAGAAGTGTGAATTACTTTGCCATATCAAAGAGAAGTAAATGTTTATAATCAGTTTTCTTCAAAACTTAAACGGTGACAGAGCAGAGAAGCATTTAAACCTATATCACAGATTTCATCCAGGTTTCAGTAAGTCTACGCTTTCACTGTGTATTTGTATTTCTGTATATTAATTTGATTGTTGTTTAATGCCATCAGAATCTTTAATTCACAATGTTGGTCAGTTTTATGGGAGGAGGAACCTAGATTATTTGGGTAATGTTTTCAGTGTATCCACCTGTGTTGGTCAGTTATTGAATTGTCATCCTATGCGTCAGCAAAAGGGATATTTATTTGGGTCTGTTACACTCCGGTCTCGGTGCAATGAGGGCTCCAAATGTTGTCCGTTTTGATAAAAATTTTTGTGCAGATTCGTGGTGTGGCAGGTCAGATTAGTTAGAAATCTACCTGTTTCTTGTATATGTTAATTGTACGGGTATATGAATTCTTTGTTTTCCATGTTTGCACAGAACCAGTATTCCTCCCGCCGTATGAGTGATCCCAGCAATAGCATAGGCTCCTATGTGCGCGGGGGCTTCAGAAGAGCCCTCAGCATGAAGAAATCCCGATCCGAGACAGAAAATGTTGAAGGTATAACCAGTAATGGTTGTACTGAAGTGGAAGCTAATACAATACATGAAGGTAGTGTGGGTGTCTACTGAACTGCCTCCGTTCACTTTCCCTGTGTTTCTACCAGCCCTCACTCATCCCTCGCTCCTCTGTTATCAGCCACGAGATCGGCTGCATTTTTATTACACAATGCACTTTGCCAGCTCTGTTATGTTGTAAATTTACCTGTCAGCTCATCCAATGAAAATGATGATTATAATATAATATCAGGTCATAGCTTATGAGTACAACCATGTCAGACAGAAAAATCTGGAGTGTTGAGTCTATTTTTAGTCTTTTACACCTACTTGCCAAATACCATGGCTCTTGTAAGACTTTTGTGGAAGTTGAATTTTGTGATTTTAAATGTTATCTTTCAGTAGTTAAATTTTTTTTTATTTTTTATTTATAATGTGTTATAATAGGTTTTGTCAGTTATGGTTGTTTCACCTGGATATGTTACGTTTTATGTATTTCTTATTTGTATCCTTTTAGAGCTGGCATATGGAGAACATTATGATGGCTTCATAGGGAAATCTTTTGGTCAAGCTTGGCACTGGTTCAAAGAACGTCGACGTGCAGGAAGTGTGGCATTACATTCCTATCTTACTTATGTCACGTTGCCATGGCATAGGATTATTGCAGGTATTTATATTTGTGCTACATTTTTGTTGTTTGCTGAGTTATTTTGTGAATTTGAACCTCTTTGCCAAATAAAGATCTATAGACACAACAAAGCATGTGGAGAAAAAAAAAAAATAATTTATTTAATATAATCTGGGATTAAGAGACTATCGCTCTATCCCAAATATCATACAGTTGTCCCCCTTGGATCAGTGGCGCGGTATATATGTAGTTGTACACTTTACACAGTGGTGACAAAAATGAAAATCAAAAATAAAAATAAAATTTCGGGTAAAATTACACATTCATTTAACTAGACTGTATCCACATGTATTAATTGCATGATTAAGTGTAGTTCTAGTCCCAGCTTCATTCTGACAATATTCCATTGTGGCTGTAAACATTCCGTGATTTTTGCAAGGATAAATAGCACATACAGGTAAGATTGATGAAGATTAGTTGCCTTGTGACAGTCTACAGCTACACTGTATTTGAGTTGTCCCCCTTGAGTCAGGCTGGCAGTGCCCGATAGCAGTTTCAATATACACATACGGAATGGGCCAAGCAGTTGATAAACAAAAGCACTTGGCAACTTATGCCTATGCTTTAGCGTTGCAGATTTTGGTGACAGCCCAGAATTGAATTCAGTCTTGTTGTTTTGGTGGGGGAGGTGATTTTTTTTTTTTTTTTTTTTTTTTGATTGGTGTTTTACGCCGTACTCAAGAATATTTCACTTATACGACGGCGGCCAGCATTATGGTGGGTGGAAACTGGGCAGAGCCCGGGGGAAACCCACGACCATCCGCAGGTTGCTGGCAGACCTTCCCACGTACGGCCGGAGAGGAAGGCAGCATGAGCTGGTCTTGAACTCACAGCGACCGCATTGGTGAGAGGCTTCTGGGTCATTACGCTGCGCTAGCGCGCTAACCGACTGAGCCACAGAGGCCCCGGTGGGGGAGGTGAGGGGCATATATTGCATAAATTCTGGAACTGAGACTATGCTAGAGTCAATATAAAGTTGGTCTGCCGGCTGTGTCCCGGTTTCGTCCAGCTGTAATGCTGGCCACGAGTCAAATATTCTTGAGTACAGCGTAAAACACCAATAAAATAAATAAATAAAATCAGTATAAAGTTGCAGGTGTCACAAATATTAACATTAAATCCATGAAATTTGTTGAATTCTGTGCGACTGCTGAAAGTTAGAAGGATTTAACTTAGGGAGATGTGCAATTCTTAATCCCCATTCAAACCTGGATGTGTCGTGCACCAAAAACTGGTATGTGGCTTATCATTGCAGATTAATATGTCTGTCAGTATTATGTCCTTGCAGCAGATAGGTTTGCTCCAGCAGTCGCGTGTAGCGTATACCTGGCCATCATCAGTGTCACACATCCTGTTGTTTTTCTCTTTTTCAGATGTATTAGAAGTAAAGCAGCAACCAGTTCTGGACTTCAAACCACACAGCTGAAACGAAACATTCATTTAGAAGGTTATAAAGTTCTGCTTAATTCTGAACTGGACCACAGATCATTGACAGGTAAAATACTCACAAAGGATTCCCCAGATTAGTGAATCTTCAGCGGAGCCATTCCACTTTCAAACTGCAAGTGCGTCCCTACCAGTTTGGCTGTCTGTCAGTTGGTACAGTTAGCATTTGCGGCTAGCCTTCACCTGGATATTAACCACCTGTTGTAGCTAGGTTAACATCACAATGGGCATATTTTTGTATCACATGATCACAGATGAAGATTAAGACATTTTGTAGAATATCGCTATGGTTACAGTGTAGAAAACCAAAGATAACATGATTTACTCGTGTATAAATCTACACACACACACACACACACTATCATTGTAATTATGTTTCACAGACTCTATATTTACATATCACCATGTATTCAACAGTGTATACAACATCAGCATATATGCACATGTATATGTAATGATTTAGTGCTTGTTTCAAAGACATACATTGCTCCGGCATGATTTCTGGATTGTTTGTATGCTGAACCTTTGTTTATGTAACATATGTTGTCTTGATGGAATCTGCTTCATTTCCTCAAAACTGCTACATATTCCTCTCATTGAGCCCGTTCAGATGTCTCTCCATTATGGAAATGGGTTGTTGTTGTTGTGGCCTTTTAATATGCCCTGATCAGATAGAAATTTCAGTTAATCTATTACTTATGATTTCAACCTCAAGACTTCGAGAGCCAAGAAATGTTTTCTGGATACATGTATTGTCATCCTGTAGCATTGTATTTTATATGTCTACATTTATTGTGCATATACACTGCGTCTAATAATAGATAATACCTCAGGCATAGGTTGCTTATGGTACCACGGTTCTGATGTTCAAGTGTACAAATGTGTGAGCATTTAAGCATATTGAAGTCTTCTTGGCATATTTAATTTTCTCTCTGATGGTGGTCAGTTTACTACTTCAGTTGATGCTCTGCTTGCCAAAATGATTTTGTCTACCATTATTAAATTAGGCAAGGTTTTTGCACAGTACAAGGGAAAGGACGTGCTGAATTTCTCCACACAATAGATCAGAGCACCTGCCAAAATACAGGTAAGGCTGTCAGTCCACTGTGTAAATATATATTTGCATTAGATGTATCCAATGATGCAATATCAGTATAGCCTGTATAGCCTACTTGCTAACAGTGCCTGTTTTACAATGCTTTACAGTTTTAATGTGATATTTGCATAGTTTATTATTACATGTGATGTTGCAGGAGTTAAAATTGTTAGAAGAGACTGAGTTCAATTTGCCCAATGTTGTGAGTGGTGAATGAGTCTTGTGTGTTGAATTGTTTCAGAGTGTTTTAGACTACAGATCATTCCTGTAAATAATGTGCATTTGAAACTGTACATATTTGAAGTGTTACAGTCAACAGTATAAAGTTTTTTGGGTTCACATGAATCCTGGCTTAAGCTGATAATCAAATTTATATCAGTAAATATATTATTTGTCATGGCATGGTTTTAGCCAAAATAATTTATATCGTACCAAAAGTTTTGTGATCTTTGTTGTATGATCTAACTTTTTCCATAAGTTTATGGATACAATAACTTAAATAGTTAATTTTTGGTTGTTTTTTTCTTCTCTGTGTTAACTGAGTTTTATCGTTATAACAGGTTTACAGTGGTGACCAGCATTGTTTTCTACTTATCTAGTTGTCCGTTTGATGACACCGATTGGGTTAGGTGGAATCATTTAGTCATGATGGCTGTTGAGAAAGTAGTGAACTCTTGTGCAAATATATCCCTGTTTGAATCCACAAATCCACTACAAACTCGCAACTGTTGCAAACTTTGTACGAAGATCAAAGGCAGCATTTGTCATAAAAATGTTCTGGGAGAACCCTTTGTTCTCTATACATGGGTGAAAATAGAATCAGCTCTGAGCCATGCACAAAATAGTAATACATGTACTACTATAGTTGGCTTCATAAAGAACCTGTCTCTCCTAAAGCGATGCAGGCTAAACCTGTGTAGTCTGTTGTTCATTCCTGATGATAGCCATTTCAGTTTGGACCAGTGGTGGCATTGTGTGGCAAATTCGCAGTTTGATTTACACCTCTCCCGCGGTGTCTTTTTACAAGTGAAGTTGTGTATTCATATTCATTCAAGTCTTACCGTGAAGTATTGTGTAGTTTAAAGGAGGAGTGTTTTCTAATTGTTATGAGGTGGACAACTCCATTTATCTGTTTCTATCATTTCTACACAATTTAGGACTTTATATTTACATGTATGATTTAATAGTTCATGGCAGAACAGCTGTATGTATGAGGGTAATTTTTTTATGTATGAATTTGAAATGTATAGACACGATGCTTATTGGCACAGAACTTTTGATTTTTTTTTTTTTTTGATTGGTGTTTTACGCCGTACTCAACAATATTTCACTTATACGACGGCGGCCAGCATTATGGTGGGTGGAAAATGGGCAGAGCCCGGGGGAAACCCACGACCATCCGCAGGTTGCTGGCAGACCTTCCCACGTACGCAGAAGTTTTGGTATTGCAGAAAAGAATTCACTTGATTACTATTCTTTTTCTGTTTATTGGTAGAGTTGTGTTCATTTTTAGTGTTCATATTTTCTTATATTTACAAACCTGCTTGGAAAAAAAAACTGAATTAAACTACAGGACTTGCATTTCTGCTGGTAATGATATCTTTTGTATGTTTGATCATTTTAAATCTGATTAAACATGAAAATGTTTCCTCACAATCTAATGAGATTTACTGCTAATTAGTGCTGAACCATAATTATTCTTCCATTAATTCATTTTACTTCATATAAGACCTAGTTTTATGGGACAAATAGAATTTTTAAAAATTTTGAATTCTTAATGAGTTTAAAGTGGATTGTTTACTGTGTAAGGAGAATGGATATTCAGATTTTTTTATGAAATACTGTCATCAGCTTGGTGTAGTTGCGGAATTGCTCTGATCAAGAAATTCAGATTTGATTGCCAAATCTAGATTCTGTTTATATAGCTACAATAATAGTGTCTGAACTGAAGGGAAATATGTACTAATTTCTATGAATAGTTAAGTGGAGTAGCCTTAGTCCCACCTCTTGTGCGGCTATATTCCACAATGTCTGTATACATTCCAAGGTATTTTACAAGGATTAATCTTAGGTATAACCAAGGCATCATGTGATGATCGGTAGTAGGCATGGCAATTGTCTCAGTGTCATTATGTCAAATGTTAGTGTGTATTTGGTATATGTTAATGATGATTGCTCTAGTATTTGGCCATGTGGCTGTAAAAAAAAAAAAAAAACCTGAACTCACAAATAGGCAAAACCTTATAATCAATGCATTCTGGTATAGAGATTAAAGACTCTATTTAAAAGTTTATTTAAGAGTTTATGTAAAGTTTTAATTGACAAAGTAGTTTTTCTTGGCTTTGGTCCACTTTTGTGTATGAGATGTCTCAGTCTTTGGAAATTTAGATCCATTGTTTCATATAAAGTATTTAAAAAAAAACATCAGGAAAAGAAATAAATACCATAAAATAAATGTGTTTCTTTCTTTTATTTGTCTTACTAGGTTAAAATATGATTTTGTGATTCACTTATACTGGCAACTGCAATTTTTGTGGGGTGAACGAATACCAATGTGAACCAGTTGTTTTAAAGTTTGTTAAAATTGTGCTAGATGTATGTGACACTGTTTTCATCCTAACGCTTAAAGTGGACTATTTCTTGGGCGGCGGGCTTAACTCTCAGTCCATGTACACTTAAATCAGGAGGCGTATCAGCTGGGGATTTCCTCCATCCATAAACCTCAAACCAGCTGTATAAGTTAACAAAAATATTGACTGAACAGAAACCAAATCTCATTCACATGCAGTGCTGGCTTTGTATCAGTTATTAAGACTGACAACAATTAGTAATATTTACTACTTCTATAAAGGAAGCAAGATTTAACTTATTAACATAATAAGATTTCCAGGGGTATGATCAAACCTACTCATATAGAGTGATCTCTCTAAACATTGGGAAGGAGCATTTGGTGACTGGTTAAATCTTTAACTAAGTCTGTATGGCAATTCAGCAATGTGTTTGTTTGATTCGTGGGTTACTCCGTTCACTCCATTTCAACCACCTATCAACCTAGCGACAGATCAAATCAAAACAAGATTTGCATTTTGCATTCTGTCCGGTGCTTGGAAATCATAGTGCAATTGGCAAAAATATGTACCATTAGTACTTATCCAAGATCTCCCGATATCGAGGCGTACGATCTAACCATTAGGCCATATCGAAGCCCTCTATGAACCATTGAAGATATCGGAGACCTTTAGTTAGAAGTTACAACTTGTAACTTCTAACTTCAAACTACAATGAGTTTTCCTATTCTTGTAACTTCTAACTAAAGGTCTCTATCATTTCGCACTGTTGTTACATCAAGCAGTTATTTTAACATGGTGCAAATAGTAAATATCACCTGCCATCATCCTGTACGTTTTAAGTTCACACCTCTTGTACTCTATTTGTAAAACAGCTGATACAGAGAAAATCACGAGGAGAGATGAAGATGATGAAAGTTGGGAAGTTAAGACGTTTGCCTTGCAATCGGTAGAACACTTGATTTGTGGGTTCAATTCTGGCCTTGGACAGGGAATTTGCTGATTCTCCCTTAATCACTCTTTGTTCGCCCCTGGTGACAATAAACGAGTTACTTGATCGACGACACTCGCGTGGCCAATATGGTGTGCACAACTGTACGTCACATGCGTGTGAGCATATGCGTTGGCAACTTGCCAAATGTCTGTGGTTTACCTTAGGCAATCTTATTTCCTCAAAATGAAAGTTATACTACAAGTGAATATTCTTGATTATGGCATCATCTAGAAAAGATAGAAATTATGAATTTATTACGGAGATGAGGTTTCGCAGAATCGGTGGTATGAAACATCAGTCGTGAATAATAAATAAAAAAAAAGTAAAACAAAAATTCAATAGACGAATGCATTTTACTATGCAAATTAAGTTGACTTTTAGATTACAGTTGTGATATAATCGGACATTATAATGTAATTGGAACTTCAAGGGGACAAAAAAAATAATGTCCGGCAGCCATGTAACTCACACATCACGTTTCCACGGGAGTCCTCTTGGCAGTAGACGGAATTTCTTTGACTTCATTTTCGCATTGTAGGCTTCGTGCTTGGTTCGATCCTCCTGCGACAGTCTGTAGCTGCGCTTGCGAAGGATGGTGTCGTGCAGGTATAAAATCCTTTCCTTTTCTCTCTCTGGATAGAACAGGCCGGCAATGAAGTGTCTGAGACGCAGACCGTAGCTCTGTAGGATAACTAGCAGTAGAGTAAGTAGGTAGAGGGACGCCAGAGTGTATAGCTGGGAGTTAGGGGTTGGTCGAGGCGCGGGCATGCACGCTGCCGTACTGATTGTACTGTTATACTGAAACTCTTCGGAGAAACCCTGAACAAATGTTCGTATAAACTGTGCGATGATGCCATTACCGGTAACTTTCAGCAGCACACTGGAATCTCCAGTAAGAGAGAAGACAACCTGTCCTTGATCCCGGATTATCTCCATCGCCCAGTACAAGACGTAATCCAAACTACAAACAGTCAACGATATCAAAAGGTGAAGGAAAAAGATTCCCAGTCCCTTGAGCAAAGTCCGCTTTTCGAAAGGTGAAAGTCGCCAGGAATGGACCGTTATGTACTTGCCACGTTCGTCTAAGGTCAGTGGTAAGATGGTCTCAGACTGACCTTCAGTGCTTTTCCGTTCATTAAGGTCAATAAAAGCTCTGGTAATGTAAATATTATCGTGTTTGTCGTTGATGAGATATGATCGTAAGTAGATGGCAGCATTTAGAAATAAAACCAAGAGAAAGGCGGCCATTACTCGGCTGGAGATGCTCACAACAAGGCGTACGCTATCCGTCTTCGGAGCGAATTCCGCCTTGATGGCTGCCGTGATCTCTTGGGCTGTTCGCGAAATGTTTGCGTTGTTGTTAATCGGAGCATCTTGCTGAATGCCGAAGTCAAGCTGATTCCTGACCGCGGAGAATCCACTGGTGAAGGTTTGTAATGCCCGATTAATAGCAACGTCGGCACCTGAGACAATGTTGCACACTCCATCTACAACCCCAACGGCGGAGCACAACGTTCTGACAGCGTTTAGTGGTTTGCAAACTGACCTGGAACACATACATAACGGAATATATGATGCCATATAGGCTTACTTTGCAATTTAAAGCAGGCACGGCCTATACATGTATTTAAAATACCGGTATTGTCTGACAAAGTGCAGCAATTATAGATTT
The DNA here is from genome assembly GCF_032854445.1 of Liolophura sinensis. NCBI lineage: Eukaryota > Metazoa > Mollusca > Polyplacophora > Chitonida > Chitonidae > Liolophura > Liolophura sinensis. Next base: position 46,768,116 of record NC_088300.1, read on the forward strand.
GATTAAATTATACCGACTGTTTTGGACATGAATTGGTTAACATTTGGTTGAAATCATTCGAGATACAATATCTATCAGCTTTACAAAGAGGGTTTACCACTACGTTAAACATGGTGACGCATCTAAGAACTTTATTAGAGTTCCTTCTGACATACCCTCTTTGTAAAACGGGTCCCTGGGAAGTTGCATGTTTACTGGCTTTATCTTTGTAAACCATACATGTGATTTATGTAGTTGTAGTTATATAGCTTGAAGCAACTTTGTTTCGTTACAGCGGCACGCTTGACCTTTCATTTTTACCAGGTTTATGCAGATTTATCTAATGTCACAGTTGTATAGAAGCAGAACTTAAATAACGCTGTTTTTACCCAATGAATGGTACTCGTTCACAATCTCCAATGACCCTGTCCACATTTCCAGAGCACGTGTTCTCGGTATTGTTTGTTCAGTGTCTTTCGACATGACTGTAAATGACGAGGAAACACGAAGTAGCAATTTGTATGATAACAACATCCAATAATTATCGATACCATGGAGTGTATACACAACAAAACCTGTCAAATTTTATCACCTTTGAAAACTACCTACCTCGCCCGCGTCTTCATCCCAGTTCAGCACATATATAGTATATAATGTGATATATACATGATCGTATCTTTGCGTTATGTTTTTTTTTTTCTTTTTCTTTTTTTTCAATTTACTGAGTGGATTATGATTTTACACCGTATATTCCACTTGGCTGGATTACACGTGACGGAAATCGGCCAGAGCCTAGAAGAAACCTTTGTACATCGAAGGTGACTGATGAACATCTCGACGAACTAGATGCGCACATTCGCACCAATATCGGCCACCAAAGAAAACACATTCTCTGATAGAGAACGGAAAATGAAACTTAACCGGATAACTTCACGGCTGGTACACGAATGTCTGTTTCGATACAAAGATTCAGACTGATTCAGGATTTACTATAAAAATTTGCGAGATTTGTAATGGGGAGAAAATACTATGGGCTTCGAGCGAAAACCTATGTTTGATTTGGATTATGTAATGCTGCAGTGTCTAATAGTAATAATACATAGCCATACGGTTGTAATTTATCTGCATGTCTCTACTAAGGTTGTAATTCAACTGCATGTTTTACTGGTTGGCAGCCGCAACATTTCGCTTGCATTATCACCTTAACTTGAATTGGAAGATTACACTAGTCACTGGATTTCGTTGATCGTCAAGAATTTATCTTTCAAATAACCAGCACATTCCATTCCTGAGATTCGAGTATTGAACTAAGAGAGTTTTCTACTTTTGGTTTCTCTTAAAAAAAAAAACTTTTGCATTCAGTGTTTCAGTGTACATCAAACATTAAGGAGCCTAGAATTCCAAAGATAGGCCTACATGAAATTTTCGTGTTGGATGATATATAAGCTTGCGATGTGTGGAGGGTCATATACTTAGTTATTCTTACACCACTGTATTAAACATTTTTCAATTATGCATCATTTTAAGTTTTTCAATTGTTATGACAAAAAAAAATGCTGATTTAGTATGTATGCTTATTGAATATAAAACAAAGTGGTGATAAATTAAAAGTTACGGTAAACTCACTGATGTCGCCGCGCTCACGGCGTTCCTTATCGAATTCTGCGCTGTTTGAGTGGCTGATTCCACGGCGTTAACAACGTCTCGAATCCCAGATCCAACTGCACGGAACTCCTCCACATTTTCCATGATTTGATTATTCAGGGCTTCTATCGGTTTCCTCAACAGCTCCTGTAGCTCTCGACTCTGGTTGTAGGCTAGTTCCGTACCACAGGACAAGCTGGCCGCCATCTCGTTCACGTTGAAGTTTAAGTTCAGGACGGGTCCCTGGAGGAGTAGGGCTGTGATGAGTGAGAAGATTGCCGCCCTACCCCTGCCTGTGGCCAGACTTGGGAGGACCAGGAGGCACGTACAGCGGGCGCGGTGAGAAAAGGCCATCGCCACACACATCGCCAAGGTGAGCACAGCAGAGATGATTCCTGCTACAAACGGGGAGTAGTCGTAACTAAGCACGAGGAGCATAAAGAGAAAACCTCCTCCCAAAATTCCACCCAAAATGCCAATAGCTCCGGGAAACAGTTTGCTCTGTCTAATGGAGGCCCAGCGACTGACAGCTGTCGACGTCGCCTTGTGTTCGCCATTTTGTCTCACCATTCTTTGAACGACAGCAAGACCAAAGATTAAAATAGAAAACAAAAACATTTCAACAAAAGAAAAAAGAAAGAAAGAAAAGCAAATGAGACGTTCAAAAAAAAGTAAGACTAATAGTACATCCGTGACAATTACTTTCGTTATCCACAGTCTGAGGTTGTGATTTTAATGGAGAAGAAAACACAAAAATGATGCCAAAATCAGATGAAAGAATGTGAAATCTTATTTAGGAAAATGGTGTCTTTTTTTCGATTTTTTCTTTCTATGGTGGATATTTGGGACCACAATTTGGTATATATCGTCTCTGCATAATAATGTTCTAAATATCAATGTGAAGCATGTCTAATAAATTTATTTGAATGTAAATTTCTTGTTCGTATCCAAACACATTTAATCTGAATTATGATAATATTTATAAATACGTTAAAAGAACATGATCCAGGTTGAACACATTTGTTAGCTGAAAAGACCAAATTCTAGTGCAAATAAACATATATTTATTAAGCATGTGTTACATCCTCATTTATAACATTATAACACAAAGACAGTATATATCAAGAGGTGGTCCCAAATGCTGTCAAACAGATAAGTGATCATTTCAACTTGATGAAATGCATTTCACAATGACTACTTTACGCTTAACTGAATTAATTTATACCACTCCGATGACATCACACAAAGAATTAATGATAACAGACGGTATAGTACACGATATAATGACGACTTCCTTCCTGGGGCCAAATAAGAGAGAATCTCCGTCCATACAGGACAACACATACGTTATGAATTTGGTGACGCATGGCTTTACTGAGGCAAACACTATACAAAACCAGTGCTGATTTCTGTGAAGATGTGATGACCAGAAATAACATCCTGGTCGTCTCGAAAATATCGAGTGGTTGTTAATTACCGGTTATGCCCTTGAGTGTATACACTTCTTCAAACGGCTGAAACTTCCTTGACTTTAAGTATACATGAAGCATTTACTTTTCATGTCTTAATATGTAGCTTAGGATCTGTTCTAATGTACAAAAAAGCTTCTCAACTTTCTACTTTAGGCATAAAAGTAGTCGTAACAGCGTTAGCGTCACGGTGGCCTAGTTGAAAGTTAGTGCCATTCGAAACTTTTAGCATTTTCTAATGGTTTATCGTGCTACAAGGTTTTTCAAATGAAAGTTTATTATTAGGATCATTATTTGGATTATTATTAGGACTAAAATTGATAAATTCAGCTATAAAGTACGAAAACCAGTGGAAGACGTTTTCTCCGCGATATAAATCTTTTCTTAGCCTTTTAAACCTTTTTTAAACCTGTAAACCATTTCTCCGCAGTGTAAAAATTTTCTTCACGGTGGAAAGGTTTTTCTCCGCGGTTGAAAGTTTTTCTCCGCGGTGTACATCTTTTCTCGGCGGTGGAAAGGTTTTTCTCCGTGGCGTACACGTTTTCCCCGGGCCGCTATGAAAAGGTTTTCTCAGCGATGGAAAGGTTTTTTCCGCGATGTAACAAAGTCGACACCCACGTGACACTAAGCCTCGATCTGAGATATTCCATCGCGGTGGAATACCTATCCACCAAGGTGAAAACCTTTCCACCGCGGAAAAAACGTTTTTCACTTTTTTCGAAGTTTGTGGTAGAATTTATCAAGTTTGTGTAAAATGCTTTTGTTTCTGTGTTTGCTTTTGCATTTACTTCAAACTCTGAAGTTCATAATGATAAGATTCATTAGAAAATCTTCTGAATTATTGTAAATCAGCAAATAATGTTAAAAATTTCGAATGGCACAAACGGGCCATCATATAAAAAACAATAAAAAAAAAGAAAAAATGAAAAAAAAAAGTGAATAATTCAATGTATTTTCTTATTTTTCTTTAATGATCTGTCATCTGATAAATACTTTATTTTAGTGTTTTGTTGGCCTTTAAACGGGTCTCCACTGTATGTACCACTGATATTCAATTCACCATGTGGGTTAATCTGGGGAAAACTCGGCACATTATTAAAATTACATTTTGAACGCACAAATGGACAATCCATATATAGATATAATGAAAATTAAAGTAAATAGGGACAACTGTTCTAATCCTGCAGAAGACGGGGAGGGAGTGGGGGGGGGGGGGGGGCACGTCTAATGAGGGGCACGTCCAACAGGAAGCGCAGGTCTCTTTCCATTTTATATTCGTATCGGACTTCCTGAAAGCATGTCAAACAGGATTCTAGGCCTATGATACTTGTTAATCACAGTATTTAAAGTTATTAATTAACACGGATTCTCGAAAATTTCAGTTCTGAGAAACGGGGGCGTGGAAAAGTATAACAGTATATTTAGTAAATGATCTTTTATGAAAAGCATGCGATGTCACTCTCATTAAAGGTCTAAATGATATGTAGGGCATGATAGGAAAACTGGTAAGTCTTGCCAGTACAATGCGGCTTAGCAGTGGTTATGCCAAAAATGAATAACAATTACATATATTTATTTATTAGTTTATTTGATCGGTCTTTATATAACGTCATACTTTGCATAAGTTTCCATTTATACAACAATGGTTAAGTTTACGGCCTAAGGAAATCGACGTTAACTATATCGCTCTTATTCAAATACCTTGGCAAACATCCTAACACAAAGTCGCAGCTTATACTAGGGTTAGCCAGATAGAGCTAGAGGTTATACTTATGGTTATGTTTCATGTTTTGCGGGTCCCATGTCTAGTGTCTTCGGAGTGACACGTCTCAGTGGCGGTAGCGCCATGGCGGCATATGCCACAAGTACATACAATATATATACACACGTGTAATGATTCCTCGTCTTAATAATTGTTAAGTACGACGTAGAACCCCAACATACATACGTATATACATACACATACATGTAAACATACATACATGAACAATTATACTTATGATTATGTTTACTTCTTTCTTATTCTTATGGTTATAGTTTACTTATGGTTATTCTTATGGTTATGCTTATGTTTAAGTGCTAAACTTAGTTATGCCTATGTCTAGGCTTACTCTAGGCTTATGGTTAAGTTTAATATCTTAAGGTTGCTTTTGAATATACTTATGAGTTGATGAAGTTGAAACGCCAGTCTTTGGTATGGTTGCATGTTTCTTTACCCTCATGATTATGTTCAAGAACAAAGGCTTGATATGCTTATGTTAAGCATTAAGCTTTGTTCTGCTTATGGTTATGCGTATGATTAAGCTTAGGCTCTAAATGCAATAAGATTTGCTACGGTTATGTTTATCGTTATGTTCAAGTCTTTAGTTTTGTTATGGTTTTGCTTATTCCTATTGTAGGTGCTATATTTTGTGAAGGATATGCTTATATGTCAGTGTTTTGATATGTTGTGGTTATGCTTATGTCCTTATTTAAGTACTAAACATTGGTATGTTTAGGCCTATGCTTGTTGTTAGGTTTAAGTGCTAAGATTATTTTGCTTGTGCTTATTTTTATACCCTCTCCCACACTCAACAAAATGGAGGGGAAGTGGAGTGGGGAGCCATACTGGAATAACCCTGTCTGTCCGTCTGTAGGGTATTTCGGACATCCGGATTAAAGCAATACATAAGTGCCATGCTTTGGTATAATTATGCATAAGCTTATGTTTTTTTTTTTTGGTTTTTGACTGTGTTAAGCTTTCTTTTACTGATGCTTATGTTTCAGTGGTACACTTTGTTATGTTTATGCTTATTGTTATGTTTATGCTTATTGCTTATTGTTATGTACTAAAGCTTTTTATGGTTATGTTTAGCTTAGTATTTCAATGCTGAGCTTTGATAATTATGCTTAGGCTTATGTTTATTTATTTTTTTTCAGTGCTAGGCCATGTTCTGGTTATCAGCCTGACCACTACAAAACTTATGATTTAGTTATGATTTACTTAAGGTTATTCGTATGATTGTGGTTTACTTGTGGTTATTATTACGTTTATGATATACTTAAGGTTATGATTTACTTATGGTTATGATTTACTTACGGTTAGGGTTTACTTAAGGTTATTCTTATGGTTATGTTTACTTATGGTTATGGTTTACTTATGGTTATTCTTATGGTTCACTCGTGATTATTCTTGTATTTTCTTAATCATAAGCACAGGTTTGTTGCGGTTATGCTTACGTTTCAGTGCAAAGGTTTGTTGTGTTTGTGTCCATTTTTATGTATATGTGCTTATGTTTACGGTTTTGTTTAAGTGCTATGCTTAATTGTGGTTATACCTATGGTTATATTTAAGGGTTAATCTTTATTATGGATGTGCTTATGCTTACATACTCAATCCTTTGTTACGGCTATCAATGTATTTATTGTTATGCTAAGTCCTGGGCTTTTTATGGTTTAACATATGGTTGTTTCTCAGTGCTACGCTTTGTTATGGTTATTGCTATGTTTTAAGTGGCAAGATTTGTTCTTAGTACTGGATTAGTATATGCATAATAAAAAACACAACAAAGCTTAGCACTAACACTTAAACATAAGTTTTGCTGTCATTGTCATGTTTAAGCGTTAACGTTTGTTAACGCTTTGGGGTCGGTTGATCAGAAGTGTGTTAAAAGTTAAGCCAGGTTTAAATTTTAATACCAGTCTCGACCTAATACAAAACTAATGGAATTTAAGTTCAAACTAAAGTTAATACCAGGCCAACCTGCTAATACACTTTTGAACAACTTGGCCGTGGAGATAACTTCGGTGGTCTAATGGTTAAAACGTCCGCCTCGAAGTTTGGAGACCTGGATTCAAACCCTGATCGGGTCAGACTTCAAAAAATGGTATTTTTCTGCTGCTTCGCTTGGCACTCGGCGCTGGCAGGTTAGAACAAGGAAACCTGACCGGTTGGCCTGGCGTCGGTATAATGTGACAGGGCATAGAGCCACAATAATTTCTAGTTATATAAAGTGCTAAGATTTGTGATGCTCAGGCTTATGTTTAATCCAATTCTGCTGTACGGTATGTTTCAGTTTGTTAAGATACGGAAATATTGCTCAGTTTTCGTCCTCAAACGCTATGCTATTTCCTTTCTGACAATCTGAAATATTTTGCCTTTTTGAATGTCAGTAATAGTCCAGTCAGTATATGGAATGACCCACCTATAGCCAATGAACTCGCAGGAAGTTGAACACTGAAAGTTGGAACAACTCTTTATACCATATGTAAAAGATTACTGACAAAAGATTTCCCAAAATTTCTTCCTTCTGGTGAACATCAAGAAAAGCTAGTTCCTAGATACTCTCAGCATGGCTGATAAAGCCCACCATAGTATTCAAACATTTAAATGCCTTTCCACACTCTTGAAAAATCTGAAAAAATAAATAAATAAAAGTATTTGTACGCATAGTTTTCAGTTGTCTGTGTGTTGTTGGAAAAAAAAAATCGGCAATTTTCGAAGGACTTCCTTTTGTGTGTAATTGGTCATTCCAACTGCATAGTGTCAACTTCTGTCAACAGAAGACAAAACTTTTTACGATGTAAGGCCTATACTCAGGTAGTAACTATAAGTAAAATCTCAGCATCTTCCCACCGATGTTATTCAAACATTGACCGACCGTAAGTGGGAAGGTCTTCCAGCAACCTGCGGATGGTCGTGGGTTTCCACCCACCATAATGCTGGCCGCCGACGTATAAGTGAAATATTCTTTAGTACAGCGTAAAACATCAATGAAATAAATATATATATATATATATATATATATATATATATATATATATATATATATATATATATATATATATATATATATATATATATATATATATATATATATATATTTCATTGATGTTTTACGCTGTACTAAAGAATATTTCACTTATACGTCGGCGGCCAGCATCATTATGTTAACTTTCTTTCCGAGTATGCCATATAATACAATAAGGTAATAGAAGTTCTAAACACATTAAGAGACACCACTAAATTCATCAGCCAAAATGGTGTATCTAAAACATGCATAATGCTTAACGCTATCACGAAGAAGTTACATTTTGATTCTTTCCACTCACAGATGCGCTTTTCTGAAAAAGAAAACATATATTCTAATGTTCTGGTTTAGCATTAGGCGCTATAGTATATAAAAAAGTTACGTGTATGCCTATTTCGCTCGTTCAGAAGACTACACCGTTGACTTCCTGTTCAAATTCAGCTCCTTTTACTCCTGCTGTTTGTCTGAAGGCTTATCAGATGCCTAGCGAAGTGCAGAAGCTTACTTTTTTATTTGACTGTTGCCCAACCCCCTCTGAGGTATTATCCGCTTTTACGATGTTCAGTTGTATGGGCGATGTGAAAACTTGAGTGCCGTGGATAAACGGCTGACTATTAGCAAGTTAATAACCCACTTTCCGACCTGTAACGTATAGGCCTGTACAAGTATATTCTGGCCATATTAGGGGTAGATGAGGCTTTCAGTGACTGTAAAACAGTGAAAACGAATAACACTCTCGTAAAATAATACACAATTAAAATAATCAAATCAAAACATTAAAGAAAAATCATAAAATCGAGTGTTTCTTTTCGAAAGCATAGGGTTGTACAGTTGGTGTACACTTACTGTAAAACGCTATATGACTATAAATACCATGTATAGTAAAACGATTTTTTTATTCTGAAGTACCTTTTCCTGGTTTAGCTAGACAGAAAGATGTAGATACCAAGTCAGGGTCAACCTGGTGGATCAACGTGACCTGTAATATACACAGTTAAAGCAATATAATATATTTATTTCTTTTCTTCTGATTCTCGAAATGCCTTGTATCAGATAATTTGTTATTTTTTATTAGTGATTTCAACTTGGTGGACAGAAAACAAATGATAACTGCAGACACATATGATGTCAAACGCATGCACGCGGTAAGGCGCCATCTTAACTTGGCTGCGTCGCTTACGCCAGCTTGCTGCCCTCCACATCATAAAATCGCAAAATCTATGTGTAAATAAAAACATCAAATATCCAAGCAACTTTAAACCGTTTGATCAAATGGCAGCCGTTGAACACAACTGATAAAGGCAGTTTTCTAACAAGGAATGAATGCAAAACAAAATATAATACTTGGAACAAATTTAACACGTGTGCGTCCACAGCAAAGGTCGGTCCAGAAAGACCGTCCCTACCGTATCCGTACTGCACGGTTAAGGGGTGGTAATCTTGCCCAAATGATTTCCCCCAACTAATTCCCTCCCCTAACCGATAACCTCCCTTTATCCTAATATCTGTAGAAATACCTTACATTGCACATAAAATCTCTTATTCATCTCAAACTTAGCCAGTGTATCTTTCGGGGATAACCCGTAATATTTTGGTTTCTTTTCATGTTAAACCAATCATATGATCTCTGCAGCTTAAATTTCAGCTTCAAATGGCTAAGACGCTGAATGACATTGATACAGGCCTATTAACACACGCATGCACAACAACAGAAGCCATATAGCACTTATGTCTAGGCCTATCGCTAAGCTATTTATGTCTGGTTAGTAGGCCTAAAGATAACTTCCATCAAAACCGATTAATACATGTCTCACAGACAAACTGGATTTGGAGCGACACCTCTTTTTATACATCATCTCGATAGCCAATTTACGATTCCTTCTAAAACTCGATATTCATGTGCCTAGTAAACTGCCCATGGTTTCCCTAAAGAGTCGGGTATGAGTTTCGACATTTATCTCACTACAGCTATGGTTGAGAAGTTCGATATAAACACTCGTGCTAGTGTTTGCTGTGATTAATGTAGCGCTAGATCATTTCGTCCTAAATTCAATTTAATATGACAGCCAAGCTAAGTGACACAGAAGAACAAACTTCATAAACTTCTGTACATTTGGTATACAGGCTCATATTTATGTACTGTTTTGTTACGAATGTCTGATTCGACGTATATGTGGATTTCAAACCAACATACTGCTTATTTTATTATTATCGAAAGCATTATTTGAATAACTTGTGGATCAAAGATTGATAAATAGAGCCCACCTGTAACAGCAGAACTGTAATAAAATAGAAATGTATAATACCGGAAAAGTAATAACAAACGCGATGTCGATTACGCAGTATATAATGTTCCTTTGTCTGTGAAGAAAACCAGCTATTTCACTGTTATATGATAGGCAGATTTATGCCACTTTGATAATAACCTATATGCTCCCAAACAACAACGCAGTTTATATACGCTGAAGTTTATACATCATACACAGGGTATCCAGCTAAACTTTTCCACATCTCTGTAATTTATGAATATACATATAAATGTCCGTCAGGTGATAACTGGATATGTGGTATATATAATATATATGTATATATATATGTGTGTGCAATCCAATGCATGCAGCTTTGAGAAAAGTATTTGCGCACATAACATATACAAAGATAAGAAGACCATTTCATAAAAACGCATAATATTTGTCCTGTATATGTTTTGCTTAGCAATTGTGTCTAGGGTATAGATAATAGCCCAGCCTATATACATACAGATAACAGTGGCTGTGTTATCATCACGGACACATGTAGTGCTCCGGTACGCCTCTCTCTTGGTACCTCCATCGCTGTGCTGAGTTGTACTTTGGGAACACAAGATAACAAACTATCAAAAGTCCATTCTTCTACACAAAAGGGTCAAAAGCTAACAAAGCTGTTGAAGACAATACACGAACATAATAACTCGATCTGCTGTACATATGTATACATAGTTTGTGCAGTGATATGTGTATTATCGTGCATGCATGAAGACAACTGACGGTTTTATACGGAATCTAAAACGACTCTCCCATGGGTCGAGATTTGATTGCGACACTGTGTCTGGTAGCCACGTTTTCAGGTAAGATAAATGCTCAATGCCAAAAATTCAGGAGCGATTTTAACCGTGAGACTGCAGATTTTTTTATATTGTTTATTAAGTGCATTGCCATGCATGGCATACATGTTACCAACAAAATGGCACCTTCATACCCAATCCCATGCGTATGCTATGCAGATTGGCTTCAGTGGATAAAGAGACATATAATTACAGTCTTATCTTCCATAACTCAACTAGCGAAACTCTTAATTGAATATCTTGTTATGTTACGTGTGACCATTTGTCACCTATCACACTATCGTCGCTGCTCTGGTTTTACTCTCTGTTCAGTACGTCTTTAATTATAACGTAATAAGTCTGGGCAATAGTTCCGTTTTTGTTTTTCGTGAAATGACTTTTTCTGTCAAAAATTTCAGATTGAAATGTATTATAATATAATGCAATTAGGTAATGAGGTGTTCTCAGACGTTGACAGTAATTGAGCCAAATTAATGCATGCGAGAACATGCCCGGCTTTTGATCAAGGTAAATATCAAGGGACTATACACCCGTCTTTTGGTACAGTATAAGCAGCAAGGAGTTCTACGGTCGTCTTTTGGTACAATGTAATACAGCAAGAAATACTACGACTGTCTTGTGGTATGCAATGTAAGTAGCAAGGAACTCTATATATATGACCGGCGTTTGGTAACCTGCCATGTAAAAAGCAAAGAAGCCAACACACGGCCGGCTTTTTGGGTTGAAAGATGTCCTTTGTTGTTCTTTATTTCGACGTGTACAATATAACATCCGGGATGCAGGAAAACCCAATTTTACGAACGTTTAAAAGAAGGCAATTATGTGTTAAAAAAGCTAAGAAAATTTAATCCCAAATGACGTCAGTGTCTCCAACAATTCTGTCAAATAAATGAAACTTGAAGTTACTTCGAAAAGCCAACATTGATGCCGAAACTGCCATCGCTTGTTGTCCAATGTGGGACTGCCCGTCTTTAATGAAACAGACCAGCAAGTGTTTGTAATATTCACTGAAACTCCAAGACTCCGTCTACGCATCTTACTCAAAATGTAATGTGATAATCCTTGGAGAAATTCGTCACTAAAAAACACCGTAGAAAAATAGTTGCTTTTGGATCATTTCTGGATTAATAAACATGTAACAAGTAATATATATATATATAAATAGTGTGTGCCAAAGAGAACTACTAACTTTATGCATGTATGCATATACATGTACACTTCAGTATAAAAAAATTGCTCTGTGCGAGATGCGGTCCGTAAGCTACATAACAGTTGTAAATAAATTTTGTTACACGCTATGCAACAAAAACATTAATGATGAAAAAATATTGTATCGTTGACACCGGAACTGATTTAGGCCTATATAACATAAACCTGTTGGAGTTGTTCTTTGTACTGTTTCATAAGAGCAGACACAAGATGATTAGCCCTCTCGCTTCATAGTTTATCGAACAATGGCCTTAGTTCGTAGGTTTACAACCAGGAAGTAATCTCGTTTCTTGATCTAAGCTGTATGACCAAACAGATATCAATGACTGGCATATAGTGGTGTGCACTATGCTGGTAATCTTTATGCCCACATGCAGCAAGTTGATATATAACCTATCAATATATAAGACCACACAGACTTATCTATATTTGTAAGCTTACCCATGAATGCATATAATTCGAATGGCCAGTCTTCTTCAAGAAAGTTGGAAGACTTGACTTCTGAGTCTATTTGAAACTTCACTGAGAAATATTTAGATTGCCTACAGGCACATAAAAGTGCTCTTACCAGCAATGTGGTGATAAGACCAATAGCCATTATTTATTCATTGGTTAGGTGTTTTACGCCATACTCAAGAATATTTAAGATATACAACGGCGGCCAGCATTATGGTGTATATATATATATATATATATATATATATATATATATATATATATATATATATATATATACATATATATATATATGGTGGGAGAAAAAGCGGACAGAGCCCAGGGGAAACCCACGACCATCCCTTGCTGTCAGACCTTCTCATAGGCCTACATGTACAACCAGAGAGGATGCCAAATTGAGTTGAATTTGAACTCACACTGTCCGTATCGCCCTGGTTCATTGTTAGTGTAACGTGCTAGCAAGTTAACCACTCGGCCACGGATGCCCCCACCAATTTCTAAAATTAATGAGGTTTACTGTTGTGCGGAAACACTGGCGTCACATGCAGAAACCTAATCTGACCAATCACGTGAGATTTATATTCCTGAATTTCTATTTATTTGGTTTATCTGATAGGTGTTTTACCCCGTGCTAAAGAATATTTCACTTATACGACGGCGGCCAGCATTATATGGTGGTAGGGAAACACGGCGGATCCCGGAGAAAGCCCATGATCATCCACAGGTTGTTGGCCAGAGAACTGGAAAGCCATGTAGCATGCGCTGGACTTGAACTTGATCGCATCGGTGAGAGGCTCCTAGGTCACTCCTGGCGCGCTAACCACCTCGGCCACGGAAGTACTTCTTTCTAGACTTGTTAACCAAATGTGCTCATGTCAGCCTTCCTAGGTAATCCTACACGGCCTATAATAGGCACTGGAGGGCTAGGCCTGTATTGGGAACTCTTCTACGATAGAAGTACAGAAACTGCCATTCGACGAAGATTGTGGCGGGAGGAGTATTATGGTTCGAAGCTATGTTTATTGCTGTCTCTGAACAGTCATCATTTTACATTAACAGTTACTATGATTAACAGATTTGATAAGAATGCAGAACTATTCGGAACATTGTGTTGTAACACCCCTAACAGTGAAATTGTTTTGTTTCATTTTGCTGTGCTTAGTTACTGGCTCATTTAACTCCACGTAGTTCTGGATGACTTTTCTTTCTGGCACTCGCATAGTCATACCTAGCTCCCATTGACCCCTGAAGGAACCATCGTAAAATTTCGGAAAACAGTCGATTACTAACCTCAGTTTACGATGCTTAGCGTCTCAGGGCACCTGACTGTTAAAGTCCTGAGCTATCGATCATCCCAAAGGTTCGTCCATCTAGATTGTCTCAGTATGACATTTTAAAATTTTGACAATCATCGGCTGTTTCCCAGGCCGCGCGATTGCAAACGATGGGCATGTTGTGTCCGAGGATGGTGAATATGAAGGGCAACCATCTTTATGAAGTTCAAACGAGAGGAGGAGTTGAACTTGCTGAACTATGGATTGATATTTACCTTTAGGGTGATTGACATCCCGGGATTTCAGGTGCCCAGAGATGCTAAGATTTGAAAGGAATAACTAAACAGGCCGGGGAGGTTAGTAATCGACTGTTTTCTGAAATTTTACAGTGGGGTCAGTGGGAGCCATCCATGACTATGTGAGTCCTGGGTTAAGCTCCACTTATCTCTACAACTTTGGTAACACTACTGGGTAGAGCTATGCAAGGTTCTATTTGATTTTCTTGGAGTAAAGCAAGAGTTCTGCAAACTCGCACCTCAGGCACTTTTCTCATGTCTCCTGAGAAAGTACAGACCATCACCAATATGCAGGCTACAATTTCGATGCCCTTACCTTTATTCCTTAGGAGATCGCTGGCCTTAAAGATCATCGCCCCATGTTAAAACGAAACTTTTCCGTAATGATGGTCGTGGTGAGTGTAAACAGTGTTGCCTCAGTGTATGGAGAGCTCTCACCGAGTCTGCCTTAACATAGTTCATTTTGAAGCCTACAATTGCTGCAATATTTTACTGACACAGATGTAAACTACTAGTCAAAGAACTAGTCCACCTGTGTGGTCAAAAGTCATTTATTCAATTCCTCAAAAATTTGAAGCAGGGCCAAATGCTACTTAAGTCACTAGTCATTGCTTACGTACGGGACAATATCAGGGATTCTACCAATCAATTTGCTGCAGAGAGGCCACATAGCCAGCTTGCCATGGCTTTAGACACCCAGGTTTTAAAGGATACATGAAAAGGAACTATAAGACAAATATTATGTTTCTATGCCAAATGAAGAAAACTATGCCCCAGAAGTTTTGTTAAAACAATTTCGTTTTTAGGGTAATTTTTATATCTGTTAATTACCCCTCTATATTATGCATATTTCCCGTCAGTGGTTGGATTTTTTCAGAAATTATTCGTTGATCTTGCTTGGAACTTGGTGAACAGATATCCCAGATATGCCTCGAGCCCGGTGATCAGTGTGGCAAGGTGACATGTACACAGATACTGCATGGCTTATTCGGGCTAGCATTCTGTCTGTTTCCCACACCCCCTCCCCCATTCAGCCAGACCCCGTCCGGTCTGTCCCCCAGAGTGTTTTCTCAAACAGGGATCATCGTTGACTTCACCGCTTCAAGCTGTTTAACTTCCTGACTGACTGCTGGGGCCTTAAGAAAAATGTACTTTGAAGCCGTTTTTACGCCCCCCGCCCCCCCCCCCCACAAAAAATTTGTTTGTACTCTTATATGTTATTGCAAGTGATAATCTGCACATTTAGAAATAAAACCAAAGTGTTTCCTGTATCCTTTAATTTTGTGAAATGACCAAGTCAATTTTTTTGTAGCCTGCTTATGGTAGTCGGCTAAATGACCTTTTTTAGCTAACAGAAGTTAGACGGCCACAGAATTTTGGTAAAAAGGGGCCCCAGGACAGCTGCCTATCTAATCCAGCAGGAAAATCACTTACCTTTAGAAATCAACCCTGTCTTAAAGTTTGGTACACACTCTTGTCACAAGTCATCAGCTTGTAAAAATATATTTGAAGGTCGAATAATATGAATAATATGTCTTTGTATTTATAACTTGATGCAGAGTCGTGTCACTATAATCAGTGCTCTTGTGAGCTGACGAAGGCTTTATACATTCATCTGAATGACAACTGGACGAACCCTAGATATATTCCTTTACCTCCGTAATATTGTGTGGGTGTAAAGCCTAGTTCATCAAGTCTACCTACTTATTTGATTATCTGAGATTCACCACAGCATAAAATATTTAACAGCTTTGTTAGTGTCTCCCATGTGTAGTTCATTTTGGTTACTGGTACCTACCTTTGTCTTTATCAGCATCTCAGAATCATCTTCATTTCTGAACTGACACATTTTCAGCATGAATAATTGGTCAGTATTCATATTTTACATAAAGAGAACCCTATTGGTAATGAGTTCTTGTTTTATTTCCAGCTACCTTGGCACAGCTGGACTGTGACTTTGAACAGGGTGACATTTGTCAGTGGACACAGGTCCCTAAAGGTCAGGATGAGCTGGACTGGAACATCTTGAAAGGAGCAACAAGCTCCCATGGAACTGGACCATCAAATGACCATACCACAGGAAGTATGTATTTACATCATATAAGGTTACAATCTGCTTCACTAGGAGAGCTTGAAGGAGGAAACTTTGTAAACATTTTTGTATTGATTACATGAAAAACTGAAAAAATTAAGTCTACACCTGTCCATACTCTCATATTAATAGAATGTTTACAATTCTGACCTAACTTCATAGTGCTTTTATTTCTTGATTTGTTGTTAGAATTGAAAACACCATCTTTTGGCTGGATGTATGTACACGTAAGTTCTAGGTCTGGGGGATTAAAAAAACTTGCTTTTAAGCTGCTCGGACACATGAGTTGCGGGTTCAAGCCCCACTTTGGACAGGGAATTTGTAGATTCCCCTACTCTCACTGTTTGTGAGGTTTTCCTGACAATACAGTCCAAGGCACCCAAATGGCTTTTGGCAAGGTGCTACGTTTGTTGAAGACCACTTGTCTTCACCAATATGGTCTGCATATCTGTACATCACATGCAGGAAAGTTGGTCACATGTGGGAAAATTGGTCACTGGTGGGAAAATTGGTCATATGTGGGAATGGTTGATTTTATACCTCTGGCACACCAGTTTTTCCACTTATGATTTTCGTTATATAAGTGAAAAATTGTTCATCTTCTTGTTGAACAGCAATGAAATGAACAAGTATATAAAATAATAATGCTCTGCGCCATATACATGTAGATATTTGAAATTTACCTGTTGTTTGAAAACTATTGCTTGCATCCCTACATAACAAAGATTGTCAGGTAATTTGTAATTCGTCTTTTTTTGGAATTCAATAACTGTGGGTTGTTAGTGAGTTTACCATAAGCATGCATATATTTGTATGTTTTTGCCTTTTGTTTTTGGCTTGTATTTGCAGGAAATGTATAATTGTGTTATTGCAGTGACATGGTTGTGACATTGCTGATGTGGCCTAAAACACTAATCAGTCACTCTTCATGTTTTAGCTGGCTTCTACATCTATTTGGAGACCACTGTGAGGAAAGAAAATGCTCGCGCTCAACTGCTCAGCCCATCCGTATCCCTGTCAACCAATCAGACACGCTGTTTCTCGTTTTGGTACCATATGTATGGACCTGATGTAGGAGCACTGAACATTTACACGCAATCTGGCACACAACCAGTCCTGTTATGGACCAGGAAGGGCACAAAAGGCAACAAATGGTTACAGGCAAAGGTGGATATATCGACAACACAGGCAGCAAATCTTCAGGTATAGGCTTTGACTGTGTTATTAGAATATCACAATGCAACATGCACTATGTCAATGTGTCTTTTAATTTAATTGGTTTTGTTTGTTTATTCATCATAATATATGAATAAACAGCTGAAGAATGCTGGGAATAACTTTGATGTGAATGGCAGGAATTAAGTCCACAGATGTATGATTTGTAGTGTTTATTGATTGCTGATTGCAGCAGGTAAGATACTAGATTAAGAAGGTGGTGTCAGAAGACTTTTCATGAAGATGACAAAATAATACCTTGTTTGAAAGAGAAGACAACACCAGGCTAAACATATATACATCGATAAATTATCCCACATGAAGTTTAAGAACATAACATTTTGTCTGTGATGTTGAGATATTGTAGTTTAAAGTAAGCAAATTTGCACATATTGAAAAAATCAAAAAATTACACACAAAAAAATGCCATTTTGATCTATCCCTCTGCCTGAAAAATTCAGGTTATGTTGTTTATTGTCTTTTTTTTTTCAATATTGAAACGTCAACAGTGTGTCTTCTCAGTTCGCTTGGAGTATCTTTTTTGGCCTTAATTATGGTGTGACATGCCCATGTGCAAATAGTGTCAAATGGTGTCAAAATAACCTTGAAAGGTGATTCAGTGAACAAGTGGTTAGTGTACTAGCACTGCACAATGATTTAGGAGCCTCCCACCAATGCTCTCCATGGTGTCATACGCGTGAATTGAGATTTTCTAGCAGCCTATTGAACTATTTATTAAACTGTTTATTAAACTAAAGCTCTTAATTTAGGTAATTTTGGAAGGTGTTGTTGGTCATGGTTGGAATGGTGATATTGGTATTGATGATGTCACCCTTTCTTCCCAGTCTTGCAAAGCCCCAGGTAAATAAAATTTTCTCTTGCTGTCATTTGTCAGTAAATTTGATTACATGTGCCGAAGATCATAGATTCTGTGATATGCATATTGAGATACTTACCAGCAGCACTCGTCTGTACATCTAGTTTCAGAGGAAAATGTCAGTGAAAAAACTTACTAATTTAAAATATTTTTACCCAGCTATAACCAGTAAATATTTTAAATACTTTGTTAAATGTGTTTGGTTTTCAATACATAAATGAACTCAACATTAATGCTTAGTATTTCTTCAAGAAGTAAGGACCTTCATCAGTGCTTGTGCAGTTTGCAGGTGAACTCTCTTTAGTATAGACACACATAAGAAAAACAAGGCCATCTTAATTTCTTCAGCTACTGAGATTTCACCGACCAACTCTGTTCCTGTGGCCACACAATGTGACTTTGAGGACAAGAAACTGTGTGGTTGGACACCTGATAAAAACGGTGATCATGTGGACTGGAGGTGGCACACTGGAGGGACAGGGACAAAAGGTACAGGACCTGCTGCAGATCATACCTACAGGACAGCTAAAGGTAATGTATATTGGGTGCAAACTAATTTTGTACAGGTGATAGTGGATAACAACAGGCTCTTTGATAGATCTAAGATAGGTTTTAAATATACAGCATCACTTTCTTTACAACATTAGTCTTAGTGACTCCAATGAACTCAATGATTTCTCATTCCTTGAACTTAAAAGCAACTAATTAAGAAGTCATATGCTGTCTTTATGGTATTCAGCTTCTGTGACAATATTGTTTGTAATATTTCTCTACAATTACAATCCAAGTTTATTTCAATTTGGTTTTGAGATTCACTTCAAAGACCTTAATAACTGATTACATTTTCATGTTTATGTTTTCGTCACTTTGCCGTCTTAGCTTTTTAACACATAATTTCAGTTGCCTGTGTCATATCCCCAGAAATTTTGAACGATGTTTTGTCAAATAATCAAGAAATATACTAACTGGTTGGAGTTGAACTGGTTACTAACTGGTGATTGTCTCCCTGTCCATTCACTGCCTTCTTAGCGGGGCCGTTTTACAAAAGTAAAAAATATGGCTGTGAAATTTCACTATGTCGTTAAGTCTGCTCATCTATCTGCACTAGAATACATCAGGGCTGTCCAAAGCCACAAGCACTGTAGTTACGAAATGAGTTCATAGTGCTGTCCTCAAGTCTGAGGAACCTTGTAATATATGCTTACGAGTGGGAGGTACTGTGTATGTACATATCCCGCATCTGACAAAATACTCCACTTGTCATTGGACAGAAACAGTTACGTTGGGGATGTGTATATTCCATGTCCTGCAAGTGATGTCAGGTGTGTCTGCTGACTATCTCCCTTTTGCTTATAATACATTGGTCTTTTGCGCTGAATTGATCCGTCCTTTGTAGAAAAAATTTGTTCAGTTGTAACTCAGTGGTAGGATATAGTTTGATGAGTCCACCAATCACTGAGTAACCATGTATCTACTAATGTGGACCAATTTCGCAGGTCATTATCTATACATTGAGACGTCTCTCGGGCGGACCAATTCTACTGCTCAGCTGACATCTCCCACTTATCAAGGAAGCCGCACCCAGTGTTTTCAGTTCTGGTACAGCATGAATGGAGTCAATGTACAGACCCTGAATATCTACACCAAGACTGGCTCTGACCTTGGGCCTGCTGTGTGGAGCCTAAGTGGACACCAAGGGGACCAGTGGCAGACGGCGCAGATCACGCTGCCTAAAGGGGGAAACTTCCAGGTTAGTGCAGATTTGTGCTCTCAAGACCTTTATAAGCTTCCATCCATTTCATAATAAGACAGCCCACAGTAATTCTTCTTTTATTTCATGGAATTATTCACCCTGCTTTACAGACTGTACTACAGAAGGATTATATAAAGCTGGTGAAAAACAAGTTGAAGTTATCTGTGATTTACGTTTTAATATGAAATCAGTAGAATAGGTTAGGTGATTAGTTCATGAAAAATTGCATTAAATTAATGCTGATTTTCTGTAGTTTTGTTGTTGCTGACTTATTACTTACACTTGACTCGTCTGACTACACTTCACTGATCAAGTGGCTACAGCATCCATCCCATTAACAATAAATGTTAACACTGAGAGTTTGCATTTTGCAAATTAGCAACATTAGAACATGTACTTTCTGTGGGCACAAGGTCAAGTAAAGGTCAGCCTGTTTTTGATATATTATGACTCAGGAGCCGGTGTTTTGTTTGGCGTCTTTGGTATGACATTCCAGCGATGCAGCACTAGAAAGTTATAATGAAAATCCTGACTATCGTTCATGAAGAAACTGAAAAAGGTTAATACATCAAATGAAAGCATTGATAATGTAGATAAAAGACATTTGGATTTATTTCAATTATTGTTCACATTCTATGTAAAGAAAGTCTTGTACATGAAACAAACATGGTATCATTCAGTAAATCTGATTTAAGGGGAATTCATTTTCCTATAGAGGAAAAATCATCTTAATAGGCCTCAAAAGAACTACACTTTTAAAGGTATGAAGTATTTCTGCAAGCCCTTCTGCAAGACGTCTGGCTCAGAATGAAGAGGTAAATTTGAAGTTTTTGTATCTTGGTGTTGTAGATTGTCGTTGAAGGTATCAAAGGACATGGTCAGAAGGGTGACATAGCAATCGATGATGTGAGTCTTAACCCTGGAGCCTGCCCTGATCTAGGTAAAGATGTAGAAAACAATGACTCATTAAATGGAAGTTAGTGGCCGTGCAGATATGTGCTGCAAAGAGCACTACACTTATTCATAGTTCTTCATGGAGTGATAATCTTAAGTGTTGATGATTTGCAGTGCTGAACATGTGCAACATAGGGCATCTTCATGGTTAAACACCAGCATTGTTAAACATCTACAATGTTAAATGTATGTGTATGTATTGTTAAGCAGCTATAATGTCAAAGGTATGTGTATGTATTTTTAAACATCAACAGTGTTAAAGGTATGTGTATGTATTGTTAAATATCTGCAGTGTTGAAGGTATGTGTATGTATTGTTAAATATCTGCAATGTTAAAGGTATGTGTATTCATTGATAAATATCTGCAATGTTAAAGGTATGTATTGTTAAACATTTACAGTGTTAATCAGTTGGGGTGGGGGTGGGTCTGTGGCTCAGCTTGTTAGCACGCTAGCGCAGTGTAATGACCCAGATGGTCGTGGGTTTCCTGTGGGTTCTGCCCGGTTTCCCGCAGGTTCTGCATGGTTTTCTCCCACCATAATGCGATGCTGTCGTCATATAAGTGAAATATTCTTAAGTATGGCGTAAAACACCAGTCACATAAATAAATAAATAAAACAGTGTTAATGGTATGCGTATGTATTGTTAAACATCTACAATGTTAAATGTCCGCATTGTGCCATTATATGGTGATGTGACAGAGTAGTACCCCTTGGACTGTCGGCCTGTCCTGATGTACAGGATGTACTCACCATCTGAGAGGATTTAGCCGTCCACTTCTGTAGTGTGCTTTAGTCAGTCTGTCCTCTCCTCAGGGGGAGATGTCAGCATTTGTAAGTAACAAATGCCTTTTCAAAAATGTAGTTGAAACTTGATGTATATGCACATTTATTCATACATTTGGGATTAGATAATGGCCAAGTTGTGCAGGTGCTTGTCGTTCAGTTGTTATTTCTTGAGAGGTGTGAGTTCAATCCCAGTCTTTGACTGTGAATTTCTAAATTTGGCTGATGTGGCCTTGGTGACATTAAAACGGTAGACGGTACTTGTGTGGCCATTTGTGTGGAATAACATTCATGGAAGACCGGCTGCCTACCACAAGAACAGTGTACACATCTATACATCACATGTGGGGAAATTTGTCCGTAACTTGCCATAGTTTGTTGGTTTCACCTAGCCATTTCATCCAAAATAATGTGTATCAATTGCACTGAAAATTGCTCTTTCATTTGTGAAAATGCGGAGGAATTAGGGTATGTCCTAGCAGCTGTTGATGTTTATCATTTCTGTGTGCTGCAGGATCCTGCAACTTTGAGAGTGGCTTTTGTACCTGGACTAATGACCAGTCTGGTGTGAATTTTGACTGGGTCAGGTTGACTGGGAGGACAGCCACCACTGGGACAGGTCCAGGTGCTGACCACACCTTGAACAGTGGTGCAGGTAAAAATCTCTTTTTGCGCGATTGTTATCATAATAATGTGGGATTAATTTTTTACTTTATTAGACTATTCCAAAAACTTCTGGGCTAAATCCAGAGAACTTACGTCAAAATGTAAAATTTCATCACAATGCTTAGTTTAATTTTGGTTATGAAAGTTGAAAGGCTTTTGTATATTTATTCAGGTAACATTGATGATGGGGCTCAACATTCAATATTAAAAAGCTCTGAAATCATATTTTAGAGAAGCTCTGAAATCATATTTTAGAGTTTGACTTAAATCAAATCTGTCGGCTTTGTGGAGTTACACCCTTAAACTGATTTTCAGTGGATTAGTAGATTCGATTATATTGGTAGAACGTTAGACTTTGGCAGTTGTACAGTTGATGCTCTTGTGCTGCAGGAACGTATGCTTACATGGAGTCAGACGGTCGTCAGCCTAACGACGTGGCCCGTTTGGTCAGCACTACTCTTAGTCCATTTTCACGTGGCTGCTTTTCCTTCTGGTACCACATGTATGGTGCGAACATCGGCACCCTGGCAGTGATACTAACCCCCATATCTGGGCCCCGTACTGTCCTCTGGCAGCTTTCTGGTCAGCAGCAGAACAAGTGGATGTCAGCATCCATACCTCTAGACAGCCACACCACCACCGTCACCTTCCAAGTAATATTATACCAATTAGCCTTATCGCTAGTTTTACACTGTAGCTTTATTGTACCTATCAAAGGGAGATGAACGATTTTTCTCCCATAAATCCCTGCAATAAAAGTGAAAAATTCCTTAGTATGTAGCATCAGAAAGAAAGTAAATAATGTCAAATGCATTTTGTTTCATTACGTTTTTGTCTGAGTATACTGTAAATGCCTTTTATTCGCGGGCATAAACTTTCGCAGATTTGGTAAGAATACATGTTTGCGGGAATCTGATAAATGAAAATCAAACTTTATTACAGAAACGTCAAGTAATAAAACAACTCAAGCATTCAAGTAACAGCGTTATCATTTAAACCTGTTTGTACCTGTAAGATGTGACAAAAATTCTGTACATTACAGTAACTTGATCACACATAGGAAGTTAATCCTCCTAAGCTTTTAATCTTTTGACGATGAAGCCGTTGCCTGCTGTGTGAGCAAATATTTGTGTCACTCACTCTGGGAGACGACGAAGGATTAAATGTGATACATATAAATCCCACTGTTTAATTCTCATGCATCAGCAGTGTGAGTGAAACTACGAGTAAACTGTGGCAGATTTCAGTAATTTCTCAGAAATCATTGTTATGAAAAGGAAGTTTGAAGTGCGGATGCGTCCGAAAGGTGATCTGACTGGAAGGCAAGTACAGTCAATAAAAAAAAAACAGCCTCTCTCTTCGTATGTATATCGTATCGCGTACACACGCCCAGTACAAATTATCGATTTGTATGTCTCTAACTGCGGCAACAAATCAACAATAACAACATCACAGTGTGGCGACACTTAGACGGAGGTAAGCCTCCTTTATGAAATCAAGATTAACTGACAATCAATTAAGCTGGATTTGTGAAAGTTGGAATATATTTTAAGTAAGTATTTCTAATAAACGTGTTTGAAAAAGTATTAGAGCTGTAGTGCTTGTTAATGAATTTATACCTCTAACGCATGCTACATTAATAAATTTCTTAAATGGGTTTTATATTCGATGGCACCTTTTTTCACGGAAATTTGTTTGCCATGAATCCGCGAAAGTTAGCTTCAGGCGAATAAAAAGGCATTTACAGTATTCAATATCACAGATTGGTATGGTCTCAGAAGCGGAGAAATGTTTTAGGTTCAGAGGCTTTCGAGGCTGGGGACGCCTTAATTAGTTTTGGTCAGATGGAATGTAATTCGCATATGCCAGCAGCAAAGAAAAGAACCATATTGCTGGTAATTTCAGTTTGTTAATAGATCAGCCAGATCAGAGAACGTAGTGACGAGCTGGCATACATGTAGAAATGTCCCTCCAAGATGGCTTCCAACAGTTTGTCATACTAGCCCTGTATTCTGGCTTGTGTATGTAAAAACATAAAAGTAGTAAAATACACTGCAATGAAATACTGGTTAAACTTACTCGATTCTGGTGTTTCTTGTTTTCAGATTCAGATAGAAGGAACGATTGGCAATGGGATCAAAGGGGACATAGCCATTGATGACTTGTCCTATACCTCCAGGAAATGTTCATGTAAGATCTACAGACAGGGGCGAGTCCTGAATGATCTTGTGAATATCGTAACGTAATGGCTTAAAGTTCAATACCATCTTTAAATTTTTTTCCTTATAGACAGATAAATAAATAGATCTTTATTATGTTGGACCAATTAGTACTTGAGCATATCCTATTTCGTCTAATTTTTGGGACGCTTGGTCTGGTCTTTTTTTAGCCTGTTTGCATGTAATTGTTGCAGACATACTGAGTTCCTTTTTTCTCACGTGGTTAGACCGTGTAATGAACAACATACTCAATTTTTGGGACACTTGGTCTGGTCTTTTTTTAACCTGTCTGCATGTAATTGTTGCAGACATACTGAGTTCCTTTTTTCTTACATGGTTAGACCGTGTAATGAACAACATACTCATCTTTATTTTTCTTTCTACTTTGAGCACTACTTATGTTTGTCCCAAAAATTAGAAGAATTAGGGTATACTTTCAATAGCATAACCTAACATGGTGAACAATAGTCGGCGAAATCACTTGTAGTCACTTTGCACAACTGATACATCCTCAGGGATTTGTACTTCTGACAACAGCTGAGAATTTTTGTTCATATAAAGAACATCCATCTGAAGCATTCCAGGTCTTTAGTAAATATTTTTTACTTAATCCTCCATAATATCTTGAAGGATATGGATTTTTGAAGATTAATTCATGTGGTTGCAGATTCACCGGCTGCAGCTAAACCCGCCTCAGTTACAACAGCAGCCACAACTGTCCCGACCACTGCAAAACCAACAACAACGGCTGCCAAACGAACCACAAAGAAAACATCTTCTCAAGGTTTGGCTCTATGTTACAGTGATACATGTACATACAGCGTACCTGTACTCTGGATTCCTTATAGTCCTTGAAAGTGCTTGAATTTTTTGAAAGGTTTCAAGAACTTAAAAAATGTGTGGAAAAGTTTAGTTTATGACAAGTCCTTGGTGGTTTCCTCTGTCAGTTAAATGGCCAGCCATTCTGGGTGTGCAGAATTCTTCAAATTAAAGTAAAACTCAGTCAAGTAAGTAAGCCCATGATTTCGCACTGCCTAAAGGATACAGTATTTTGCTGTACTGGTAAAACTATGATTTTTTTTTTTTTTTTCACTAGTTACGTCACTAAAACCTGACTGTGACTTTGAGAAGGACTGGTGCTTGTGGACCCAACTCACCAATGATAATTTTAACTGGACAAGGAAGTCAGGGTCTACCCACACAAGCAACACAGGACCCAGTACAGACCACACCACAGGAAGTGAGTGCAGTACATATATATATGATGCACGCAGCTGTGGGAAAGAACTCCTCCCACTTCAAACGTTTTTGCTTTAAATTCTCTCGTCTATTGCTAATGACATAACTTGGTGGGACAGACCTTAGCAGTGGCCATAAAATCACTTGTTTGCTCATCGGCAACTGACTGTAGAATTGAAATATATTCTTAGTTGACCACTATTCAGTTTTGAAAAATATGGAAAATACTTTCACATATTTGTGTTGAAAGATATTCAAATATTTGAATACTGTGGTAGGCTTTATGAACCACACTGAAGGTATCTCGGAACTCTGACATCACGTCTTTTTTTTCCCTTATGTTCTCCAGAAGGAAGGAATTTTTTTGAATATTATTTCAGTAATGTTTTACTCATGGGTAAAAAAAAATTACTCCAACATTCAGTGTTGTGATTGGACTTGGAAAAACTTCCTCTCAGAGCTCCTAAACTCTAATAGTACGGTCCATTAAGCCCACCTAAGAATTCAGTTTGCATACCTTTAACCCTTTTGTCAAAAATCTGAAAAACAAATGAAAGTATATTTGTGTATATATTTGAGTGGTCAGTTTTAGTGATGCCTACTTTGATTTTAAGAGGTCTTTTCCTTTAACATGCTTAAAGCAACACAATTCATGCAAGATTTTCTTCTTTTAATCTTCCTCTCGGGATATGTCAGTCATACATGGGAAGGACTACCTGCAACCTGTGGATGGTCGTGGCTTCCCCTAGGCTCTCCAAGGTTTCCTCCCACCATAATATTGCCGTCGGTCGTATAATATTCCAGAGTACAAGTACAAAAACCTTGTCAAATAAATAAACAAATTCTTGTCTGATTCAGTTTCATTTATGGCAGTTTGGTCTAAAGAGGAAATAAAAAAAATAAAAAATTATAGCTATCTGTTCCTTATCCTTTTTATGATCATTATAATTTTTTTTTTTTGGCCATGTTTATGTCGATTACTTTCAGAGGGCTTTTACATCTACACTGAGGCCACATTGCACGGACCCAATGAGACGGCCCGAATTCAGAGCCCAAAGATGACACCGAAGCCTGGTAGTGTGAACTGCCTGACATTCTGGTATCACATGTACGGGGACCAAGTCGACTCCCTTAACCTGTACATCCAGTCAGGCCCTTCCCTGGGGGATGCTTACTGGACACGCTCAGGATCCAAAGGGAACCAGTGGAGACAGGCGCAGGTTACCATATCACGCGGAATGCCCTTCTTTGTAAGTATTGTGCAGTACAGCATATCCCTTGTTAGCGTTTGTTTTTTCAAGTGGTTGTCGCTTGATCGCTTTATATTGGTCATGAGGTGGGGTTTCTCTGTGGCCACAGTGACTCAGGAACCTCTTACCTATGTGATTGCTGTGAGTTCAAGAAAGTGAGTTCAAGACAAGCTCATGCTGGTTTCCTACAGGCTTTTTAAAGAATAGCTCCTCAGACATCTCACCAAACTTTGTTTAAAGGGCAAAAAACCTAGAGGTGTCTCTTTGGGGCTCTGTTAACATAATAGGTCTGTTGAGGGCCATACCCTTGAATGTGTGCCATGTGCTGCCCAGTATGGCATTAAACATTTGCTGGTCAACTAAACGGACTTCTGCATAGCTGACTTTATATTTAAATTACAGTTTTGCAGTAGTTAAATATATAAAAGATATTTTTGAACGTACATGTATTAGGATATTGCATACAAGCTATACTTTAATAATACAGTTTTCTGATTTTAACTCATTTTGTGCTTTTTTACCTTGTTTTAAATGCATCTATTTCATATTTTTTTGATTTTTTGAAGTTATCATTCTTATTTGGAAAGCCATAACTGATTCCTGGTTCTAACCTCCTGCCGTGATATGGATGAAATAACTCCCAATGTGGCTTTAACTCCATTAAACATTTTTTTTTATTAGTACCTTTATTTTGAGGCCAGGAGGTTAAAGCCTTTGCATTGCAATCAAGGGGCCTGGGGTCAGTGATAAGTAAGGTCATACCTAAGACATCTTGGTACTTTCACATTTGTGTTACTTTAAGAGAAGGCTGATGGGGGGCGTATTGGCTGGCCCAGTATCAGTATAATGTGACTTGTTCAAGCATTGCGTCTGGTGTCTTCAGCATTATGTTTCACTTAGGCATCACTCAAAACATGGCCTGCCACAAGCGGAAAAATGTGTTTTTTGCCTTTGAGTGTTTATACAATACTGTAATTCTTATGTGTTGAAGATGACAGATCAGATTTAAGAAGAAAGAAACATGTGTTGTCTCTCTGGTTTTGTGGGAGATAGTATCATACATGTACTTCAGTTAACTTAGGAAGGCGATAAATGTATTGTTAATATGTAATGAAAGTGACCATACCATACTGAACAAAGTGTTTTGTATTCCAGCTTGTGTTTGAGGGTCTAGGAGGGAATGGTTTCCGTGGTGACATTGGCTTGGATGACATAACATGGAAATCGGGAGCCTGCACAGGCAAGTCTTCTCTAGAAAGACAACAGGGCATTATAGCTGTTTCTTTTTTTTTTTTGAAGAGAGAATAGATGACTTCAACTTAATTAACAATAGTTGTGTTTGGTTAAATAGAATTAGTTTCTTTTTTGAAGAGGTCTGCTTTGGATTGCTGTAGCCCAGTATCCTAGTTTTAATCACCAATACTATTTTGATCTCTGTCTTCAGGTTGAAATGTAAATTTGTTTCTAAGGTGGCTGTCCAACTATTTCCAAATCACAGCTAAGTGAGAATAATTTTGAATATAAATTATTTAAAAACTTAAAATCCCAAGTAGAAATGGCTGTAATTTAATGATGCTTACTTTAAGTTTCAGTTTTGGGTATATTTCTGATGTCTTGGTGTATTTATTTCAGGTGGACCAATAACATCAAGTCTGGCATCGCGAACATGTGATTTTGAAAATAAAAATATTTGTGGCTATGTTCAAGAAAAGAAAAAGGACAAATTTGATTGGAAGAGATTCATGGGCAGAGCAGGCACAGCTTTGACAGGTCCTGCTTCAGATCATACGTATGGTACTGGTGAAGGTGGGTAGCAGTTTTCTACAAAGCTATCTCAAGTCTGGTGGTTTTATGTGGATCCCTGCATTGACCAACTATATTCCACAAGTTTAGTTGTCAAGTTTGGTTGACAACTCAACCAATGTGAAACTTTTTCTTATTCCTTCTTTTTTTTATTGGTTTATACGTAAATGTGTGGTATGTTTTAAATTTTTTTGACTACATGTAGCTTCTTGTGTTCATGGGCTTCTGAAATATTTATAATTGTAATTTTCTTATATGTTGAAGTGACCTAATGCATTGCTGCAAAGGAAATAGTATATGTAGGATCCCCCCCCCCCCCCCCCCACCGTAATAGGGACTTCTAATCAATATTTTTTCTATCAAGGGAACTTATAGTGTGATTGTTAAAGTTAACCAGTATTTTGCTACAAAATATTTACTGCCATTTGCACACCGTCCAGTAAAGATCTTGAAATAGCAGAAGACCAGGTAACAAATATTGCAGTATTTTTTTTTTCTTGTTCAATAGGCTATTACATGTATATTGCGACTTCACCACCGAAGAAGAAAGGTTACAAGGCATGGATTACCTCTCCCCTTTTCAAAGACAAAGCAGCTGTATGCCTTCAGTTTTATTATCACATGTTTGGAGATGGTATTGGGACTCTCAATGTTTATGCACAGGTAGGTCAATTTGATGTGTTGTTTCAAGCACAGGTATGTCAAAATAGATGTACAGATGCATTTTCATTGTTTATGCATGTAGATGGTACGTGTAGGTTTAAATGTAATGTTTATTTAGAGGTAGATCTAAGTGTAATATTAATGCTTGAGTAGGTGAAAGTGTAATATTTATGTACAGGTAGTAAGCATAATATTTTTGTACAGGTAGATCTAAGCATAATATTCATGTACAGGTAGGTCTGTGCATAATATTTATGCACATGTAGGGAGATGAAAGTATAAATATTTATGCAGTATGCTATGTATAACTCTAGACTATGATCTGTCTAATGGCCAAAACATAATGTTTATATTAGGCAGATCGAAGTGAAGTACATCAGAGTGTGAACGTTTAAAATGTCAAGATGTAAAACTTGTGGTACAAACTTTGAAATTAATTATTATATATTAAGAAAAGAAAAGTCTGCTAATATTGTTGAAAATATTTGGTTGCCTGTAGTCTATGCTGTGTGTGTGTAATTGGGTCATTTTATATTGATGATCATAGTTAAGTTTTAGCTGGACGGCTCTTCAACAGAATGGGTGGAGGAGTTTTTACCTATTACCTTCAGGCCTCTTCCCTTATCCCTTTTCCCAGTGACCATGTGAACTGAACCATTATCGGACATACAAACTATATGACATGAATGGTATGGTTCCCTGGTTTCCAATGTTACTTATTGTCTTGAAGATCACAAATTCACTGTACAGTGACGGCGATATGGAATTGGTGATAGGCAATAGCAAATGGCTTAAAATGACAGAGAATGTATTTTTGAGCATTTTGCATAATTGGCGGCTGAGGGCCACAAACCCCCGGCTCTTTTGCTAGCGCACATCTCGCCGCGCTCAGCAGCCCATCAGCTCACCTGAGGATAGCCCGTCTTACAGCTGTTTAAAAAAAGGGTTGAAGAGCCTTGACGTTGTTCCTCTGTCAGTAGAAAGTGTCAGTCAATTTATGCAAAGAAATAATGTTAACTAAACATGAAACATTTGTAGTACAGGTAAGAGATTCTGTTGGAGCGGCACCTGTTTTATAAATATTTAACTTTTGTGGTACACATTATTCTCGTAACCAGGTGAAAGGACAAAATGGCCGACCAATCTTCACGATGACTGGTGATCAAGGTAACCAGTGGATTGTTGGACAAGTGACCATTCCTAAGAGGACAGCTGTAAAAGGGTACAAAGTGAGTCACATTCTTCCTAGAGGACTGTAGGACTGTCACAGACATATAAAGCTCATACTTCTATGTATCAGTGTCTTTCATCTTGCTCATATGCTAATTCCTCAACCTTTTTGCATATGAATGAGCAACTTGCAGAGCAATTTATGCTCACTTTCAATTTGATTTTGAAGACAAAACTACATTGGTTAAATTGGCCAATTCCTGATCTTCACAAAAGTGTACACAGCATAATGCCCTCAGAGTCTGCTTGAGTAAACACCTTGCAAACATGTGAAAAGGTTGAAGAATTACAATAGCATGTCTTACTAAAAGGCCTTTCACTAAAAACTCAGATATTTTGAAGGAGTTATCTATAGGCATGTCATGTCAAAATGACCAAATTGACTAGGAACTGTGGGAAGAATCCACCAGCCCCTGATAATTAGAAATCAAGATGTCCATCTGCATATTTTACCCCAGAAATGTAACATTTTCCATTGGCCAAGTGAAATAAAGAACATTGTGCAGAGATTGCTGGGCTCTACAAACATGAGGTCACAAATGACTGCATGCTGGCCTATCTGAAGCCTTACAGAGAGAACTTGTCCTTGTGGGAAGACAAGTTTCAATGGCCAAGTAGATTAAAAAATGTGGGAAGACAGATATCTTTAGCCAAGTGGTTTAAGAACTGAAGGAAGACAGTGACAAAGGTTCACTGGCCCCTGACAAAGGCTACATCGGACTAGCAAGGTTTCCTCCACCTTTACACTGGGCCACTGTCACAGAAATTAAGTCTGAACACACACCAGTAATTAATTGTTCTTTGTTAGGTTTTGTTTGAAGGTGTGGTTGGAACAAACAGGCGTGGAGATATTGCATTGGATGACATCAGCTTCATTCCCGGACAATGTAACTCACCTGGTAAGGACTTGATTTAGTTTTCAGATGAGCATTTTTATTTGAAGCAATTAAAGTCATTGTGTGATGGATCTATCCACCAAAGCATTACTCACTCTTGTTTTTTCTTCAGGGCTTGCGCTGTGCATACTTGTAAAACTTCACCATGTAGTGCCAAGTGTATGAAGTAACTTTTGACCACTTTTAATGGCCCTGTAAAAATGCAATAAGGGGGCACCTTGATTTGCATCTGTGTCTACCTGTGTGTATTACTTGTGGACACAGTTTCTTAAAAACTATTTGAGAGAGGAATTCCAGATTTGATACACATGTTTTGCTGGTTGTGACCTGATTAAAAAATTATCATGGAGGCCTTAGTTGTCTTTGTTTTACTGATTTGGATGTTGGATGCTCTACGTGCAAGAAATGTTTTATCTTGTGGACTTGATTTCTCACAAATTATTCAAGAAAGACCTTCCAAATTTGGTACACACATTTTCCACAATGCGAACAGGCTAGCTTAAATTTTGGATGTGTGTGCATTGTTTTTTTTTTCTCCCCCATTTTTTTCTCTCTTTGTGTATTTGCTTATTTGCATGTCCTATACACAAGAGCGGGGAATATGTGTTTTAAAAACACAATGCAGCTTCTGGCCCCTGTTGATTAATCTGTGTTTGTTTTTGCTTGTCAGGGAACTGTGATTTTGATAGTGGCTTGTGCACTTGGACCAACTCAAAAGTAGGTGACAAGTTTGACTGGATTCAGATGTCTGGGGCAACCTCCACAAAAGGAACTGGTCCTTCAAATGACCACACCCAGCAGACTAAAGCAGGTATGGCCCCTAAAAAACACATTTTATCACACTGTTAAGATGTCACAATTTACGACAACAGTTCAATTTCAGGTACTAACCTGATAGAATTTAATGCGATCGAGGTGAGCAACTTTGTGAAAGTCAAAATGTGACATTGTAGCTATTTTTTGTTGACTCACAATTGGTAAAACAGAATATTTGACAAAATGATAAAATGAAAGGTTCAAGACTTGAAAACCAACATCAGTAGTTTCAATTATATCACATAAACCATATACACATGAAAGATATGACCTGGCCTGACATATGAAAGTACCAAAAAAAAGCATGTCGGCTTTCTTATTCAGGTATAAAAATAGATTTAAACGACACTTTTTGTTAACCTCTAGTGGTCATTTCAGAAATTAAGTAGTCTGCTTTGGTGACATCAAACATTTCCTGAGTTTCCAGTATGTTTGTGATGACGTCATTTCAGAATGTTTCTGATCCTTGACAGAAAATATGCATAAAATAGAGGGGCTATTAAGATATATGAAATATGCCTCAAAAATGAAGAAAAAACTGTCATTTTTTGGGCAAATCTTTCTTCATTGTCCTCATAACCGTTCTCTTCATTATATACAGTAGTACCTTTTGATGTATCCTTTAAGTTATGCTTTAAGACTTATTTATTTGATTGGTGTTTTATATAGAGAATATTTCACTTTATACAACAGCAGCCAGCATTATGGTGGTGAAAAACCTCATAACCATCTGCAGGTTGCTGGCCGATATTCCCACATACGACCGAAGAGGAAGCCAGCACAAGCTGGACTTGAACTCCCAACGACTGCATTGTTGAGAGGCTCCTGGATCAGTGCGAAAATCTGGCATGCTAACGACCTTGGTCACGGAGGCACCCTGTAAGATGGTTGTCTTTTAAGTCACTATTGGACTTATGGTATTGGAGATCAATCCCAGCTTTAAACAGGGAATCCCTGAGATTCCCACTCCTAGGGAACTAGATGACAGTAAATGGTCAACATTGCTTGTAGCATGGTCTTGTATGAAGCTTGTCACATATCATTTGTAACAACATTCAAACATTCTATCAACGGTTTTCTTCATTTTAGGAAAATACATGTATCTTGAAACTGATAAACCGCGAAAAGCTGGAGAAGTGGCGGTGTTGCTGAGCGAAGCGTTTGATCCCGTCTCCTCAAGCGGACGCTGTGTCCACTTCTGGTACCATATGTACGGCTCCGGCATCGGCACACTGAGTGTCATTGTCAAAACTCAGGGTAAGTCAATTCAGCGTTATCTATGGTTACCTAGGAACAGATATGAAATTCTTGCGCTCTACTTTGGCGTGTTATTTTTATAGGTTATTGATTGACTATGGGCTGATGTTGATTTGTTCTATTTTTATGTGGTGCCAAAACAAAGTTCATGAAGCTTCCATCACGCAAAAATAGAAAACTCCACATCAACCTATTTTCATTCAATAATCCATAATTATACTCCAAAAGTCAACTGATTCAATGAGGGATAGAATTTAGTTGCTGAAAATTTGACACCGAAGTACAAGATTGTAAAACTCAGAGGTAATTTTTTTATGATTGGTGCAAAAATTTCTACAGAGAGGATAGACGCCTTTATGTTGCCATGGCAACCCCATGTTGCTAATGCCGACGTGTATAAATATGAATGTTGCTAATGGTGACATCAGTATGAAACATGAGTTCAGGTGGAAAAAACAGGTGAGTACATTTGAATTTGTCATTTTGAATCAAATTAAATTTTGTATTTACCTCTTTTTTTTAAACAGTGCATTCATGTGAAGGTAGGTGTAAAAAAGTTGACTATCACAGAGTTGGAAAAGCACATGCTGTTTTTGTATTAATTTTTTTAATATTGTGATATGGTTGGCATTTATCTGTTTTTTCTACCTCTGAACTGTTCACATATTTTTCTGTCTCATTGATTGTAGGATCGCCAGATGCTATTATCTGGTCACTGACAGGGAAGCAGGCCAATAACTGGGTGAGCGGTCAAGCTCCGATCCCAGCCTCAGGGAAGAGTTACCGTCTGGCCTTTCAAGGGACTGTGGGCAAAAATGAACTTGGGGACATCTCCATTGATGATATCATTTTCTCAGAGTCAATTTGTGGAGGTAAGGGGAAATCACCCTGTAAACATGGCAAATTTAATTTAATTAGTTTGTTTTGTGCATTTTTACCCAGATAGAATGTGAATGATGAACTGAGTGATTTTTTTTTTTTTATTTATTTATTTATTTGATTGGTGTTTTACGCCGTACTCAAGAATATTTCACTTATATGACGGCGGCCAGCATTATGGTGGGTGGAAACCGGGCAGAGCCCGGGGGAAACCCACGACAATCCACAGGTTGCTGACAGACCTTCCCACGTACGGCCGGAGAGGAAGGCAGCATGGGCTGGTCTTGAACTCAGAGCGACCGCATTGGTGAGAGGCTTCTGGGTCATTACGCTGCGCTAGCGCGCTAACCGACTGAGCCATGGAGGCCCCTGAACTGAGTGAGGTTGTGTTTATAATAAGCAACCTGCCATTGGCTGCTGCCCGTGCTGTCCTTGAAATTGATCTGAAAAATTACAAGTCTTCCTCTCCGGCCGTACGTGGGAAGGTCTGCCAGCAACCTGCGGATGGTCATGGGTTTCTCCCGGGCTCTGCCCGGTTTCCTCCCACCATAATGCTGGCCGCTGTCGTATAAGTGAAATATTCTTGAGTATGGCGTAAAACACCAATCAAATAAATAAATAAAATTAGTGTTCTTCAGAAGCCTGTCATCTGTTTCACAGTGCCTCAAAACTGAATTTTCTTCACAATACTAAATGTTTGAAGCTGGAAGTTAATGTTAGCTGAAATTGTACAACCACAAAAAAGAATTAGGTGTCAAAATTGATTTGATAAGAATTTTTAAGAGCTTAATTTTGATTATAATTTTAGGCTAGAGTCTGTGATCCCTTTATAAAAATGAGTGATAAAAGCAAGGACTTCTGCTGTTGTCAGCAACAGGCAAACATGGAAGCTTTTTTCCTGATTGTATAAGGAGCAAAAGTTCTGTATTCTGAATTTTTCCTGATTGTATCAGGAGCAAAAGTTCTGTATTCTGAAGCTGCTTCATGTAAATTTTATTTTGTGAATGTTTTGTAACTGTTTCCACAATTTTGACATGGTCTTATGGTGATATAACTTTACTATACATGCACTAGACTGGTATAAATGTCATTGAGAAAAGTGGATTTTAAATAACAGTATTATTGTTATCAGGAATTCGGTGCTTCAGCACTAGAATTCTGTGCTGTACTTAGAAAGTGTAATTCCTAATAACAATAACACTGTTATCATACTTGCACCAGCAGTAATCTCTATTGATATTTCACCAAAAGTAGCTTGAGCAGTTAAATTTTATGAAATATATTTAAGATAAGTCCAATTTCTTGCATATTTTTTATTCCCCATATCTGTTTACTTAGATGATGTATACAAGCATGTCGCTCTAGTTATATAACTTCATTATGCGATTTAAATTAGCTTCCTTAAACCTGTGGGGAGGTTTCCACAAGGCCATTTCTGACGTGAGTCAAAATTTAAAACCTTGCCTCAATGCTTAGGTTTTGGTACTGGAATTTGGAATTTGGATACTTTTGTCTTTGAGATAATATTGATAAGTGTACAGTATTTTGATTCATGAAGCCAAAAAATAAGTTTTATGCTCGTATTTCAAATTTTGACTGAACTCAGAAATGACTTTGTAACCCGAGATATTATCCAAAATTAGTGATGAAATGAATGACTAGTGCTCAGACAGCATTGAGTGACTGTTCCTAAGGGCTAATCTATGATTGTGTGACAATCCTATCTCATCAGTTTGGGCAGTCACAGACCTTTGTGACAGTCCCCACAGCAAACATTACATTCCCTATACACCAGCTTAAAGCAACCCTCTTAATCTGTTCAGTACACACAACAGTGATCAGAGGACAGAGGATTTATCATAACAGCTTATCAGCCAGAGAGGCTTAACTGATTAGATGTCGATGTAGTGTACAAAGTGTGATCAGAATACTTTGGTGGTGCTTTGTCTGTCCTGTTGTGGTGAAAACTGTGCTATACATATTGTGTTCTGTACAGGGTATTGTGCCTTTGACAAGTACTTTTCCTAAAACTCAGATGTTATGAAATTAAATTTTACCATTTTGGCATTAAGTATTGATTGTTAGCACGAACAAGAACACATTTTTATCCAAAGTTTGCATTTTAATTTCCTGTTTGCAATCATTTAAATGCTGTTAAAGAAATCTGCTTCTTGTCCGTTGTCTGTTTGAAATGTCCAATACACACTATAGATAAGTCTAAATTTGTGGTAGGAAATATTTTATATTTAATACTTTTTATACATTTTTCACTCTCTTAATTATTTATGTGTAATTTTTGCTGAAAAACCAAACATTGTTAACATGTTAAACTTATATTTTCATTTCATTTTCAGTTAACTGACAAACTTTTACATTGGTAAAAAAGCTGTATATGTATTTGGGCATCTTAAACATTGCATTTAACACCAACCTAAGAAGTAAATGAAACCAGAAATGTACAGTTGATTCTTACCCTAATTTTATCATGTCATTAAATAAATAAGTGAAATGCTTTTGACGTAATAATGGGCAATAAAAAAAACATAATGGTATACGGTCTATATCAGTATCATTATTCTGTATCTTACTGTTCATGTTTACAGTAAGCCCTAGTCAGGCTGTACCCGCAACTACTACCACACTTACACCCACCCCGTCTCCAAGAGTGACTACACCCTCCACAACCCCCAAACCAGGGCCATTCAACTGTAACTTCGATGTGGATCTGTGTGGCTGGCGACAGGACACCAAGGATCAGTTTGATTGGACGAAGGTTCAGGGAAGGTCTGTGCCACCTGGAACCGGGCCGACCCAAGATCACACCTCAGGGGGTAAGGACACAAGTACTTTGAGTCACATGGATTCATTGCAGTCTCATTAGCTCACAGAATTAACCTTTAGACTTGTAGATTCACCTCCAGAAAAACTATTACTCTGCTCTCCAGTGGACATACCAGCCATTAATAGCTACACAGTGTTGTTTTAACTCTCCTAAAGACATTACTTTAAATGAGGGAAATGAACCATACTCAGATTGTACTGAATTTCAAGCTCAACTCCAGTTAAGTTTCAACTAAGTTTGATTAAATCAGTGCCTTTAGCACTTTGCATAAAAGTGCCTGAAGTTACTTGTTCACTCGGTGTGCATAATTGTAATGTGGGACAAGTTGATGTAGTGAAAATAATCCTGGATTTTGTGGTCTGAAATGCATGGAGATCTGGGCTTAGCATTAAGATTACCCCTGTGCATATCGCCTTCCAAAGTAAATGTACATGCTAATGAGTTCATCAGTAAACTTGACCACAATAACATAAGAATAATATGTAATACATAATAAAAAAAATCCACTTACAAGCATTTGAGTTCATAAGTTTGATCTTGGCTTTGGAGTTATGCCTGTAAAAGCTCTCAGCATAATTTTAAGAATTTGAAGAATTATTAGAGTGACAAGAAATAAGCACGGCACACATTTATGTGTCAGTGTCTCTGGTATGTGGTAATGTGTAGAGGTGTGTCTGATTAGGTTAACCTTGTGACCTGGCTGTAGTTGTTACATAACCCCACTCTGCTTCACTGTTTGCTGACCCCACATTGGACAGCCCCTAATCCCTCTGTGCTCACCTGGTCAGCTAATGACAGGTAGAGTTAGAGATAGTGACTAATGCCCTTATCGTGATGGGCTGTATAAAAGCTGCAGCTGATGTGTCTCTCAAATCATACCTGTGGGACACACCTGGATGAGGCAGAGACGTGACCGGAACTGGTGGACTCTAGGGGTGTGGGTCTATGTTCTGATTAACTGGTGGACTCTAGGGGTGTCTATATTCTAGGGTTGTCACCGCTGATGTCACTAATTAACAAGAGATTTTGAGATTCTGTCTCTTGAAAGTTTTGAAAATTCACTACGTGACTATATTGTTTTGTCTTTGGTTAGTATAACTCTTGCATTGTCAATATATTTTAGGTCTTTAGGTCGTTTATCAAAAATCTTTGATAGAGGTTTCGGACAGCAAGAAGACATTATGTTAGTGATTTCATTTTTATGTGCAATTCTGGTGAGTTTAATATTCATGCTTTTAAACAGGTTTTTGGCATAGATATGCTGACTCAGCACATCAGCTCTGTAATACCCTCTGACAATATAGCCGGGTCTCCTTGAATCATCTTCACCATTGTTTACACCTATGACTGCACTGCACTGCACTGCACTGCACTGTACTGTTCGGTTTTTCAGGAGGCTGGTACCTGTATCTCAAGCCTAACTCTACTCAGACAGGGCTGTCGCAAGCCCGGCTGATCAGTCCCGATGTCGCTGCAGGACAGAGTTGTCTGGCGTTCTTTTACCATATGTATGGCACAAGTGTGGACCGTCTTCGTGTCTACGTACAGACTGGCCTGGCACTCCCGAAAAAGCCTGTGTGGATTAGAAAGGGCACCCAGGGTAACACGTGGAAACAAGCTTTGGTGGACGTATCGGCTAAAGTCCCATTCAGCGTAAGACATTCCACTTATCTGACTTCCATATACTTACCCTCTGAAACATAGTTCCCGCAATAATTGAATGTTTTTGCAACAGGTATATATAGTGAATTTAATGCTAACTTTGACAATTGATGTATGAGGCAAGGGCACTATGCCCTATTCATATCCCAGCATTTTACTGGTTTATCTGTTCAGTTTTGACTTCTGACTGTGATCCAGTCGTACTCATCAGTGGGGCCTTTTGTTTGACCTCCTTGAATGTCAACGTTTTGTCCTCGACATGCACATTGCCTCACCTCTATACAGGCCCATGTATAAAATGAGTGACTATAGTCAGCTGTGATACTACTTGTATAAATGTATTGTTTTGTTTATTTATTTGATTGGTGTTTTACGGCGTACTCAAGAATATTTCACTAATACGACGGCGGCCAGCATTATGGTGGGAGGAAAGCGGGCAGAGCCCGGGGGAAACCCATGACTAGCTGCAGGTTGCTGATGTAAAGGTATTGTAAGTAATAATAAAATGATGTAAG
This sequence comes from Liolophura sinensis, assembly GCF_032854445.1. Classification (NCBI taxonomy): domain Eukaryota; kingdom Metazoa; phylum Mollusca; class Polyplacophora; order Chitonida; family Chitonidae; genus Liolophura; species Liolophura sinensis. The sequence goes on from NC_088300.1 coordinate 46,807,949, forward strand.
TTAGGTGTTCCTGATTTTCTTTCTTCATTTAGAAAATCTGCGCCATTTACATGTACATGAAAGCAAATTCTCAACAGTTTTGCCAACATGGATTAGGTTTGTCCAGGGCTGGTTTCATGAAGCACATTTAGTGCTAAGTAGCCCTTAGCTAAGTGCACTTTATATCTCTGCGACAAACAACATGATAGTTTAGGGGTAAACTTTGCTAAGTGAGCTTCATGAAACTGGGCCCTGGTACTAAACCGTGAAAGTGTTATTATTGAAATATTTCATCACATTCTTAAGAATTGTGTGTGTGAGAAATTCAGAATTTTCTTTGTAGCTCATTGTAGATTAGATGTAGTTATATGAGATATCTTTTTGTTGTTATAGATTGTATTTGATGGTGGTAGAACAAACACGTCTAAGGGTGACATAGCTCTTGATGATGTTTCCATAATAGCAGGAAAGTGTTTGGAACGTAAGTTGCCTCCTTTATTCTACATTGTGGTGCTTACTTTTAATAAATAAGATTTGGCTGTAGTCCTTGAAATAATTGATAATACTTGCTTCAGGGACTAATTTGTGACATGAACACTTCAACTATTTAATTTTCACCTGTACTTTGTTCATCTATGAAACCTATCGGTTTAGTGAATCTGTATATACCAGCAACTCCACTGCTACAATTAGATGTTCAGTCTCAGCTGTGTAAAGATGAGATACAATGTTTGCTCTCATTATTACACACATACACTTACAAAAAATGTTTGGAGCACTGAGCAACTGAGAAAAAAGTAAAATGTATGAGCCCTGATTAAATAAATTTAATAAATCATACTCATACTTGAAATATTGTTGTTATAATAGTTTGACCTTTTTAAATGATAATTTGAGATGTGATCTTTTTTGCAGTGAGCTCTAGTTGTGACTTTGAGGATTCCACACTGTGTGGCTTCTCCAGGGATGTCGGGAACAAATTTGACTGGCGCTGGGCTAAGGGCTCCACAGGTACTGCGGATACGGGCCCCACTAACGACCACACCTATGGAACAGACTCAGGTAAGCCGAGGAATGATAACTGTGCTCTAAGTTCATATCTTTGAGGTTGTGGGTTCAATTCTAGCTCATATTGGTACAGCTGACTGTTTTTCCATTTGTTTTGCTCTGTTATTCCAGTTGTCTTCACCCATAAACTTAATAGCAGTAATGGTAATGAAAAATTATTGGGCAGGGTGTTAATAAAAGCCTTAACTCTTGCATCAAACTTCGACTTAAATCAAAAATTACTTTGTGCAGTTGCCAGCTAGCATTCGGAATCTTTCCATGAACAAATTATATTCAGGCTACTACATGTACGTGGAGTCATCTGCAAAGAAGAAAGGGGATGTAACGAGGCTCTTGTCTCCCGTGTACACTGGCCAGACTCAACCCAAATGTCTGCAGTTCTGGTATCACATGTATGGCAAGGATACTGGCACTCTGAACGTCTACCTAGTTGCCTCAGGTGCAAAAGGCAAACCTGTATGGACAAAGACAGGTGAGTGGAGTAAAGGAGAATGAATAACAGTTCATCTCATAATCAGGATTTTCAGTCTTGACTCCTCTGTTTTTCTCCTCAAAAAAAAAAAAAAAAAGAAGAATTGATGTTAAACTACATGCAGTGTATTGATTGGTGTGATTTGCTTGCTAATAATTTCAGACTATTTAAAATTATTCAAAATTGAAATTGAACTTTGTCTTCTTGATTTCATTGAAAAAGGAAGTGGTTTGAACTCTGTCTTGGATAGTGAATTTGTAGATCCCACTTTCTGAGTGTTCATGGACCTTGGCGACAGTAAGAGCTTGATGACATTTTTGTGGCCGTTTGTATGTTCTAATGTTCATTGAAGACCACTAGTGTGGCACCAGTATGATGTGGATATACACCAGACATCACTGGTTTACCCTGGACATTCCGATGTCCTCCACATACGTGTATAAACTTACCGCCATCATAGAAGAGGCGTTAAACAACATAAATAGATAAAAAATATAAAAAAATTTTTTTCCAAATTGATTTATCTGTTTCGTTACTTCTCAGGTGATCAGGGTAACCTCTGGTACATAGCATCCACCCCTGTCCCCAAGGCGATCAGAAGCAAACCATATCAGGTGATGTTTGAGGGAATTGTGGGCACTGGCATGAAGGGTGACATGGCCATTGATGATTACAGCATCATAGACGGAGAGTGCCAAACAGAAGGTAACATAGTCAAATGCTATAGCCCTGGGGCCAATTCAACAAAACCATTTCTGACTTAAATCAAAACTTAAAATCTTTCCAAAACGCTCAGTTTTTGATACTGAAAGTTGAAATTTGGGTACATTTGGACTCAGATAACACTTGTGAGGTGGACAAAATTTTGAGCTTTAAGATCGTATTTTAAATTTCACATATCTTTGTGTAATCAGTTCCTGTTGTCTGTGATGTAAACATTATAAGTGCGTGTATCTCATTTTTTCTTGATTTGGGATAGCCACTGTTGCATAAGTGAAATATTCTTGAATACACGTAAAACACAAATAAAACAAAAGAAATAGATTCAGGTAATTTGAAATATGTGAAATTGTAGTTATAATCAACCCCAAACAGGAGCTTGAAAATAATATAGCCACATTTTGTGTAATGGAAAGTTTGTTAATGCATACATGTATAGGTATTGTATGAGGTGCAAATGATTGTATTTTTTTTTGTTTTTAGTTTTGTTTTTTGGAGTAGGGTTCCTTTATTTATTTCATAAATACAACAATATGACTCTTCCTCGTCATATAACTGAAAAATTAAGTATGATATTAAACCCCAAGCATACATCGATGCATAGAAGATAATGTTGTGTTTGCAGGAAGTTGTAACTTTGAATCTGGGCTATGCACATGGACAAATGATCAAACTGATCAGTTTGACTGGACACTGGGTAGTGGGAAGACTAAGACAGGAGGAACAGGTCCTACAAGTGACCACACTACAAAAGGCACAGCAGGTAAATGATCCATTCATACAAGCAGCAAAGTTAGAACACACTGAATGCGCAGGTACCCTGGTAAGCCTCTGGTTTGAAAAATGCACTCAGAATAATGAAAAATATTTATAACCAAACATTTAAGACGGGCTCTTTCTAATTCTCAGCTGTATTGTAAATACATACATACATACATACATACGTACGTACATTTGCACCTGTGATTTCAAGGAATTTGTCGCCAACTAATTGCCCTGCTGAATGCAGTGTGGTATATAAGGTTGATCTTTTGAAAAGTCACAAAGCTTTATGTAATTTAGTGTAAATCATGTATTAATTAATTAATTGGTGACAAATTCCATGAATATAGGTGATTTACATATGACATTCATATTATTATGAATCTGTGTTTTGTTGCCCTGCAGGGACATACATTTACATAGAGGCCTCTAGTCCCCAGAAAACCTGGTGACCGTGCCCGTCTAGTCAGTGAGAGTTTGTCCTCTAAATCAGCCAAGAAATGTCTGCACTTCTTCTACAACATGTACGGAAAGACTGTCGGCACTCTGAGGGTGTGGGCCTTGCCTCAGCTGGGCCCTAGCCTTCCCCTGTGGGAGTTGTCTGGCAATCAAGGGGCAGAGTGGAAGGAAGGGCGTGTCAGCATCCCAACAATCTCCTCCTCCTTCAGAGTATGGATGAAGTCATCATTAAAAATCTGTTTATAGGCATAACCAGACCGACCTTTTAAGCACAGCCCCTACTATTTTTATTCGGGTTTAGATTTGGTTGAAGTTGATTTTTTAAATATATTTCTCTCCTCACGTTCATTTCCTGATTAGCCAGAATAAAGAATTCCTTGCCGACTGACCTTGATTTGTGATAGGGTCTGGTTTTCGCCCAACAAAGGATGGTATATGTAGTAAATAAATCTTCTAAATAAAGCAGAAATTTACACTGGGCAGACTTTTGGAAGGAAACTTTGAGATAATATCAAAGGATCTTCTGATTTTCGAAGAATTACAGTAAGAAGAGTAACAACAGTGGTATTCATTGAAAAAAATAAGTAAGTAAATAAAATCAGCAAGGTTCCATTATGGCCAACAGCGTTTATGTGTTCATGTAATTTACATGCCAGATCTTCCCATCACCTTTCTTAATTATTAGATATGTTTATCTTGTTGATTTTACAGCTTCAGTTTGAAGGGATCAGGGGAGGCAACTGGAGTGGTGACATTGCCCTGGATGACATATCTCTTGACAATGCTACATCCTGCAGATGTAAGTTTCCTGCACATATCAAAACAAACAAAAATAAAGAAATGAAGGTAAACATTTGGGGACTAATTTGATACATTCTTAATCTAAATAATATCTATAGATTTTAACAGAAAACAATAGGATTGCTTATTAACGGATTTATCAAGCAAACTATCTGAATATGTGTGGAACAAGAAAGATTGTTAGTCTTCCCGAGTCACCTACAGTGTAGCCATCTTTCCTTGATAAAATGCAGATATAACAGTGTTTCTAAACATACTTTTGAGAGCTGAATTTTGGGATTCACAGTAACACCGAGTAATGCCAAAGCCACTGTGACTGCTGCAACAACTCGAGCTACAACTATTGCTAAAACGACACCTACCCCAAAACACACCACACAGACAACAAAGCCGACTGTACGGACAACTGTGACAACAACGAAGGCTGCACCCAAGCCTACAGGTAATCTGGCTGTGTCCTCATGTCAAAATGACCCTTATTTCATTTATAATGAATCTATAAACAGATTGCAAGAAAATAACTTGTTTATTATTTTCTTGAAAGCAACTGCCATCATCGACAGGAAACTCTCCCCAGTCGTGAGTTAGAGCCAGTATCTTCAGTGGTCTTGAGATGGTTTTTTCATTTAGGGAAACCAAGTGTGTTGCCCGATTTGACAGTGTTTAGTGTAGACCTCAGCTGACCTGTATTTTGTGTGTGTCTGTCACTCCAGGAGGACCAGGCTTGCCGTGTACATTTGACTATGACCTGTGTGGCTGGAGTCCTGACAGCACTGACAAGATCCACTGGAGGAGACAGCAGGGCCCTACAAGCACGGCGGATACCGGACCCTCTGCGGACCACACCTCAGGGAGTAAGTATTCAGCACTGGCTGCCTTCTGGTAGAATATCAAAACCATTTGCCTTGAACCTTTTTTTTTCTGAAGAGTTTACTCTGCTACTATACTGGAAATGGGACCGTGGCAAACTACTCATGCACTATTTTATTCATTTGGATCTGTCCTGCTCATCTGCATGGTCTAGCATTGATTGATGACCACTTACGGTGTGCATTTCTGTTGATGGAAATGGGTGCTCTCCCAAGGAACTTTCATTTTCTCTATGAATGAAACTGACCCTCCATTGAGTAAATGAATAAGGATTGCGTATAATCAAAATAATCAAAAAAATATAACCGGGACTTAACATTAAACAGTTTGTCCTAAGTTTACAGTATTATATTTACACTCAGAACTTTTCCTCTGCAATCTTTGATTTCTGTTAGCAAAGCAGATGTTACAGAATACAGATTAGGCCTTATTGGGCGGCGTCACCCAAGACAAATAGCCCTTGGCCAATAAGGTTCCAGATTTAAATTCAGCTTCAACTGGTCAGGCTGCTGATTCGAGTTAAAAGGGTAGTCAACCAAAGGTACATTTACAACCTTCCATGGCATTGTTTTTGTGGTGCCAAGTTTCCTCCACTCATATAACCAGCTGCCCCTTTGTTTGAAAAAAACTATTTTATTCATGTGTAAAATTCAAGTCAGACAAATAAGAAATGATACACAGCACTCTTATGGGAAAATGTATGTTTTTTGAACAGAGGGCTACTACATATACATCGAGTCCTCCCTGATCACCCAGCGAGGACAGGAAGGGAAGCTTGTCAGTCCCATCATAACCCTTAATGGACAGAGCAAATGCTTCTCTTTTTGGTACCACATGTATGGGGAACAAGTCGCCGCCCTCAATGTCTACTTCAAGGCCAGTGAGAAACTTGGCAAACCAGTCTTTATCAAGAAGGGTAACCAAGGAAACAAATGGAAGTTTGCTCAGCTGACAGTGACAGGATCATCCAAACTCCAGGTAAGATTCTATTGGGGAAGTAAAGTGTTCTCATTCTGATACTGATACTAAGAGGCTAAGGAAATATTTTAATTTTAGAAGTAAAGGCGCATATGCGTATTGTTGGATCATATTCAAGGTCAACCTTTTTCCAGTATCAAGCAGAGTTTCTTGGATTGGGAATCTTGAATACCTAAAGTCACTCAAGCCTAAACTGTGTAGTCTGTTGTTCAATCCGTCTTTGCAATGACAACATGTCGGCAAGCTGGCAATGCATTAGTTGCGGTTTTCAAGAGAATAGTGAACAGTCAGGCTTGAGTACAAGTTACCATTACATGGCGAGTGTAGCCCATTAACAAATAGTTGTTCAAGAAAACAGTTTCTCGTAATTGATAAATTATTCACTCATGATGTCTTTATGTGCCTATAGTGCTCTGTGTACACACTACACAGTGTAAATGTGTTATTTCTCAGATTGTGCTGGGCGGCGTTCAGGGGAAAAACGGAAAAGCAGACATAGGTGTGGATGATGTGAATATCACAGATGGACCCTGTGCAGGTGAGGGTATATATGGGTGGCTTAGCCTGAGGGTTACTTTTAGATTTTTCACCCAAGTGTGGGATATATTCCAGCATATGCTAACATTGGATGAGATGGAGTAACACAGTTGGAGCAGCATGGTAGTATTGATTTATTTATTTATTTATTTGATTGGTGTTTTATGCCGTACTCAAGAATATTTCACTTATACGACAGCGGCCAGCACTATGGTGGGAGGAAACCGGGCAGAGCCCGGGGAATCCCACGACCATCCGCAGGATGCAGGTAGACCTTCCCACGTACGGCCGGAGAGGGAGCCAGCATGAGCTGGACTTGAACTCACAGCGACCGCATTGGTGACAGGCTCCTGGGTCTGGTAACAGCATACCGCTATAATTACTTATAATATGAGAATCTTCAAATGCTGCTGGTTTTCTGAATGTTAATTGCCGTGTTTAATAAGCACTTAAAAATTGGAATATTTGCAGACACAACTGCTGCACCAAGTGTGACCGGGACCAGAGCAACATCAACAACAACAACAACAACAAGGCGTGTCATCAGCTTCTGTGACTTTGAAGACAAAAATTACTGTAATTATAAGCAGTCTGTGAAAGATAATTTTAATTGGAAACATCAGAAAAATGGAACAGGTACTGGACAAACTGGACCCTCATCTGACCATACCCTGGGAACAGCTAATGGTAAGGCTGTAAGGCTGCCATTTTTCCATTATCCTTCAAGATTCTTTTCACTTTAACACACTCCTTCAGTTAGAGACTTCTCCAATGTTGCATTTGTGTTTATAATATCATTTAATTGACCAACCTAGGTGTAACAGTAGGAAACCAAGTCGTTCATTAAAAAAAATTCAACGAAATTGGAAAGTTCTGGTCTAAATTTTGTCTTTTTGAAACACAAGAGGATACAGTCATGTAGAATCATTTATGTTTCAAGTCATATCATTCCATGGAGCGCAAGTTTCTCAGCTTTTACCTTGAAGTTTAAAGATTGCAGAATATGTCTGATTGTTGATTGTACATGTAGTTTCCAGCCTGGAATATGTTTTTCTTATCTGTGGATTTCTCTGTTTTTTCAGGGTACTACATGTTCATTGATGCATCATCGCCACAGAAATCCAACTACAAAGCCAGGCTGATCTCCCCTACCTATAAGACAGGTGGCAGCACCTGTCTACAGTTTTACTACAGCATGTACGGGAAGAATGTGAATACTCTCAAGGTATACGCCATGGCCGGGCAATCACTCGGGCCTGCAATTTGGTTGAAGTCAAAAAACCAGGGAAATCGCTGGAACCTTGCTCAAGTCACAGTAAAGAAAACAAGCAAAGTCAAGGTATGTTGTAAAGCGAGATAAAAACATGATTTGCATTGAAGTTTTGAAGCCGGGAATCTTTTAAAAAAGGTATAATTTCTCTTTAGGAGATGTGTCCTAAATCTGCAATGGAGGGGAGATTTGTGCTGTCCATTTATCAATCTGTCTGTTCATCCTATCTTGCTTCTGATTCATGATGTGTACACTATGCCCAATATTAAAACAGATTATTCATTAAACTGGGACGGAAGCTCTCCTTTCTGGTGCATACATGTAAGTTGGCCAGTTTGTTATGTTTTTCCCCAGTTGGTCTACTTGTAATGCATTGTTTGCAGCATGTCTTAAAAATATGCTGTTTTTTGCTGGTTTTCAGATTGTATTTGAGGGAATTGTTGGTAAAGGCATTCATGGGGATATAGCTATTGATGATGTGAAACTCACACAAGGCAGCTGTCTGAATCCAGGTATGGGACACGTATATTAGGATACATGTAATCTCATATGTTCTTGTGAATTCCAGTAATTTTTTTTTCATACTGGCAGAAACTTGGCATGCCATACCTTCCTGACTGAAATAAAATTTGTTGAATTTTTAAGAAGTGATGCTGTGCTTGTACAGTGAACACAGATGGTGCAAAGTCAAACACTTCTTGTACTAGGGATATGAATGTCCTCACTTTATGTTTTTCTCACTCTGTATGGAGTATTTTCTCATCACAGGCTCGTGTGACTTTGAAAACGACCTCTGCTCCTGGAGTCAAGTGGATGATGGAAGTGGAGATGATTTTGATTGGGTGTCTCATAAAGGGAATACATCCACATCTGGCACAGGACCAACTAAAGATCACACAGTGAATTCTGTTTCTGGTACGGCTCAGACTTTCAGCTGTTTTATTCTTGATATAGACTACAGGGTTAAAACTTGGTACCTAATTTCACAGATGATCTCCATTTTCAACAAAATTATGGCATTTGTGTCTTGTCTTAGAACAGTTATCAAGACTTTTTTCAGATTTTTGATTACTTTAAATTGCAACTTGCTACATGGCTTTATCGAGACAAGTTACAGACCAGGGTCAGGTTTTGGGACATTTATTTTCAACAAAATACAGGCCATTTTCTTCTCCTGTTGGCTTTGACATAGCTGTTATTCTGACAGAATTGGTCACAGAAATTGAGAATGTTTCTTGCAAATAATCTTGAAATAACCATTTCTCTTCCTGTCAGGTACATACATGTTCATAGAGGCCAGCAAGCCTCAGACTCCAGGTCAGAGAGCTCAGTTAATGAGCGAGTCGCTCACGGCCACTGGCAAGTCCACAAGTTGCTTTCAGCTCTGGTACCACATGTATGGGGCCAACACTGGAAATTTGCAAATATACCTGTCCCAGAATGCTTCAGTGAATACTTTAATGTGGCAGCTGACTGGTAACCAAGGAAACCAATGGCGTCTGGCACGGTTCCCATTTCGCTCTAGTCAAGACTACAATGTAAGAGTCTTGACAGGAAAGTTGCATCTTGAACTTCTCTTACGCTTACAGTTGTTGTATGATATTATCCACTCAAAGTTTCTAAGGTGAAAGTTAGTGGATAAACTGTTCTCATTTGAAAAATCATTTGAAATCTTCCTTAGATTGTACTGGGCTACATTATTAGTGATAAGCCATAGTCATTCAACCATTCCCACAAGCTTTTATTTATTTTCAGTAAAACAGTTATGTGCTTTTCTTCTTTGCAGCTGATCATTGAAGGATCTGTTGGTTCAGGAGCGTCAGGTGACATAGCAATTGATGACACACTACTGAAGAAGGGTAACTGTGGGATTTACCCTGCCAAGGCTCGACCCCCTAACCAGAAAACAACCACCCCAGCCTCTACAGCCACGCCTAAACTAACTGTCCCTCCTACATCCAGTGAGTTCTGATCATAAGATTAATTGGGTCTTGAATATGCTATTACACAACAATCAAATAAATATAAGATAATGGGAAAACATCTTTCAACATCGTGTGAAGCAAGATTCTGATATTTAAAGCATTTTGGAAAAATTCAGCGTAAAAACATCAGGAACAAAATTTTAGTTAGCAGTCTTAGAATATATAGGTGACTTGTAGTATGGGGCCATGTTGGATCCTTACCAAAAGAATGTCATGGTAAGTCTTAAAGTGTGTTTTTAACTACATATATCTACACTTGACCTTGAAATTCTTATGTATATGTACCATGAATGACCTAAAATGTTGTCTACCTAAGTGCATTTTTAGGGGCAAATAAATGTCATAAAGTATTATTTTTGGTGCTGAAACTTACAATTTTCCACTGTAGTGTTAAGTCTGTTACAGTGCTATTGCAAGGGAATTTCAACATCAGATAAGTAACTATGTGCACTTTCCAGCTGTAGGCACTGTGGACTGCAACTTTGAGAATAATCTGTGTGGTTGGACGCAGGCGACAGATGATCGGTTCAACTGGACTAGGTTTAATGGCAGTACTGGCACACTGAGCACAGGGCCACAAATGGACCACACCACAGGACGTAAGTTAACAGCCTTGGTTGTTTTTGTCATGTAAAAGCTTTCCTACAATTGTGTCAGTTGGTGTCTTTTATGTGATAAATTATTTTATATTTTAAATTATGAAAAGGATAGGCTTGTAGTTGTGGTATTGTAGTTTTTCAACATGTCCTTTTGTAAACACACTTTGTTGCAACAATATCATTGTTGTTTTAGTTTCAGGCCCCAGGATCACAGAGCTTTCATAGACTTCAGTCAGACTTAGTCTTAACTTGTGTTCTTAATTCTAAACATAGAGTTTAACGTCAAGGTTTTGTTATGAAAGTTTAAGATGAATGTTAGTATTTATTTATTTGGTTGTTGTTTTATTGCCATCCCTTTTGACTTTTAAAGTAAGAATTCCTCATGTGAGTCTCAGTTTTAGTCCTGTAAACTGTTTGATGTTAGGACCAAGTCTGATTTATTAAATCTAAGACAGGTATATGGTCCTGTGCCCAGATTCAAGCGAAATGATGATTCTTTTTCATCGGCATCAAGTTTTACGCAGTAATGCCTGTTTATTGACTGATTTGTCTTGATCAGGATACAGGCTGTTCTGATTGTTTTTTAAGGTTTCTAGCTCAAAGCATGTTTTTTGTGAACTTTTGAAACTTCAGTGTGATATCTACATTTGGAAAAAGTACATTTTAACCTTTACAGATTTGGATTCACAGTGTGAAGTTTTCAAAACTCCAAATAGCACTGTAATCCTGGTTTTAATGTGGCCTCAGTATAAATCAAATTTAAGATTTTTCACTCGCTGTAGCAACGGTTTCATAGCTTTCACTTTTTGTTGTAGATGGCTATTATGTGTTTGTGGAGGCATCTGATCCACAGAAAGCTGGTGACAATGCCAAGCTAGTGGGCCCAGAATTGGAACCTGCTGGGGGACGGTGTCTGGAGTTCTGGTACCATATGTATGGTCCTCATGTGGGTATGCTCAATGTGTACCTACAGACTGGAGCCGCTCTAGCTAATCCAATTTGGAAACGGGTGGGGAACCAAGGAGACAAATGGATCAAAGCCTCTGTCAATGCTAACAGGACTGTTCAGTATAAGGTACATACTACATTTATTGTGATATTTATTTAATATATTGTTTAACGCCATATTGAAGAATTTTTCGCTTACACAATGCCGATGGAGGAAACTTAATGTGTTGAAAGCAGTCATTTAGAAATAACATTTGAAAACATTTCTGCTTTTCAGGTGGTGTTTGAGGGTGTGATTGGTGATGGTTACTTAGGTGATATTGGTCTGGATGACATCACATTGAAGCCTGGTGCCTGTGACAGTCTGACTACACCAGCGCCATCCGGACCGCCCAGTTTGACCCTCACCTGTAATTTTGAGCAAAAGGACATATGTCAGTTTGTGCAAGACAAGACAGATCAGTTTGATTGGCTCTACCAGGTGGGCAGAACTGTGTCAAGAAACACGGGGCCTTCAGCTGATCATACTTACGGGACTAAAGCAGGTAAAGTGAAATTGGCAGAGAATTATGTATTTGTAATGGTAGAAGGATTTCACTACGTGGATCACACCAGGATTCAAACTCGGGTCTCAGCAGCCGAAGTCCAGCACTCTACCAACTGAGCACTGAAAGGCTGCTCCCATTACACACCTCCCTACTTAAATCCTTCCCCTCTCTCAAGACACGCACAAGTCCACAGGCTTCTTGGAACCCGTTTGGTCATGCCACCAGTACGTGGGTCACACCAGGATTCAAACTCTGGTCTCAGCGGCTGAAGTCCAGCGCGATATCAACTGAGCTAAAGGGAAATTCCCACTAGCTACTGCTAGAATAAGCAATGGAAAATTGCTCCCATTACGTACATAATGCTGTTCAGTGATACAATAGACATAAAACATCCTGATGTAAGACTTTGTGTGATAGTACTACAGATGGTTTGGGAAAAAAATCATGGCTGCTGCATTGTTGATGAAAACCTAAACATGTTTGCCTGTGTGTAATGTAGTTTTGATCCCAGTAAAGTAAACCCAGCCCTGACAGACTTGTATTGATGTTTGTAGGCCATTATGTGTACATTGAGAGCTCTTCTCCAAGGGTCATGGGAGACATCGCCAGACTTCTTTCACCTCTCATACAGAGCAGAACTCAGGGCCAGTGTTTGCAGTTCTGGTATCACATGTATGGCAAATCCATTGGCTCCCTCAGTGTCAAGGTAAGTGTCTCTTAGTTAGTTAACCCTACACTACTGACTTTTTAGTTTGACATATGATCAGATATTGTCTTTACTGCCAACCTAAATTTATGTGAAGCATGGCTATTATTGAACTGCACTCAAATGTAAATTTGCAGAACAAAGGAGTGATATGCTAAACGTAGAAGTAGTTTTATATTAAAGTCATTCGTGAGCAATTTGGAGAATTTATGACTTTATTGAATGATTGATGTATCTTGTATTGAAAATATGTCTCTTTGGTTTCTTTCCAAGAAGTTGTCTAATGGTAGTAAACATGATACATAAATCCTTTTCCTTGTGTTACATAGTTGAAGGTGAATGACACCTTGGGGAATCCCTTGTGGACATTATCTGGTAACCAGGGCAATGTGTGGAGGGTGGAACAGGTGACCTTGCCTCGGGCATCTGTCTCTAAACCTTTCCAGGTAAGGCATTCATGTAGCAAGGGAGGGATTAAATAGAAATTAATTTTTTCGAAGTTCTGTTAAATGTACCCACTAGCTAGCATAACGTCATTTAGGGAATTTTAGAATATGGTCAATAGCTACAAAATAATCTGCAAGCGGTTCAAGGAAGAGTGGTTCACTTATTACAAACAGTACTTGTTACAGGTATGTACATTGTACCTTGAAAAAGTTTCTGGAGTCTAAACGTCAGCGTTTGAGAATAGTGACACCCATGAAACTGACCAATTTTAAATATGGCATTAAACAACATTCAGATTAATAAATAACTAAATTATGTGTGTAGGTGGTGTTTGAGGGCATGACTGGCCAGGGTGTACAAGGAGACATAGCTCTGGATGATTACCAGGTAACAGATGGAGAGTGTTCTGCTCCAGGTAAGTAAAAATTAGGTATGCTTTGATCTATGTCAAGATTTACCTGTACACATAAATATTATACATCTTGTCTATAGCGCCCATAGTATGTTATTGTTCTTACAATTGCACTTGGTTTCCTCCCACCATAATAGTGGCCGCCTTTGCATAGGTGAAATATTCTTTAGTATGACATAAAACACCAATCAAATAAATAAATAAATCTTAAAATCGTGAAGAGATGAAAATGTAATCAGTATGCATTATGCTGTTTATGTTCCCTGACATATCCATTTTGGGGACTGGCCCTAATAGTTAGATCTACCCGGTAGATCCAGGTCCAATCCTGGGTAGGATCATAACAAAGACTTTAAAAGAGGACGTTGCAACTTCCTTGCTTGGTGTTCAGCATTTAGGGGATAGTGCAACGAATGGTTTACCCCTTTCAGTATAATGGCTCGGGCGGGGTTGCTTACTCGCCTTCGGTAAGTCGTCTCAGTGAAGCAGCACTAGATAAAAGACCGATGAAAATCTGTCCTGCAACAAGTACAACATTAAACCCCAAGCACTCACTCACTCGCTCTGTACCAGGGGCACCAGGTAGATGACAGTCTACCTGTTTGAGGGGAACATTAAACATGGTTCATAATACAAGTAACATATGGCATATTGTGGCACCTGAGGCAGCAGTCTCATGAAAATGGAATGAGTTAACATGCACTTTTCAGAGAAGCTTGTATTATGATTTCCCTGATAGGTACGTGCGACTTTGAGACTGGCCCATGTACATGGCGAAATGTGGTGAATGGTGATGTGTTTGATTGGATAAGCCACTCTGGGGGGACCTCCACACAGGACACAGGCCCGTCCACAGACCACACCTTCCTCAACAATAAAGGTATGTACGTTCTAAAGTTCATTAATTACTGTCATCATATCATCATAGGAGTCATCAAGAACAATCACTGAAGATGTGACTCTGGTAGTTCTTCTCATTACATCATAGGAGTCATCAAGAACATTCACTGAAGATGTGACTGGTAGTTATTCTCATCATATCATAGGAGTCATCAAGAACAATCACTGAAGATGTGACTGGTAGTTATCTTTTTATCATCAAGAACAATCACTAAAGATATGACTCTGGTAGTTGTTCTCATCATATCATAGGAGTCATCAAGAACAATCCCTGAAGATGTCACTTTGGTAGTTGTTCTCAACATATCATAGGAGTCATCAAGAACAATCAGTGGAGATTTGACTGGAAGTGTACAGAAAAAATTAGCGAATGTTTCATACTTTGTTGATAATGCCGACTTGATAGTGATTTATGTAGATTTTCCCTTTCTCACTTTTTGTGGGGCCCAGGCAGTGCTTTTGTGGCCATTTGTATATTGTAGCGTTCATTAAAAACCACTTGACTTCCAGCAAATTAATATGGTATGCGTATCTATGTGTCACATGTGGGTAAGTCATCGGTAACTTTCCAACGTGTGGTGGTTTATCTTGGGGACTCTGGTTTCCTCCACCAATCAAACTGACTTTCATCTCATATTAACGTGAACAATTCTCGAGTATGACTTTAAACAACAATCAGTGAAATAAGTTTCAGTGAATACATTGTACAGCTGGACAGGCAGTTGGAAAACATGTATATACACAGCCTGTGGGGACCTATCCAGCCCGTCAGTTTACTACTGGTAGGTAGGAATTTGCAGATTTCATGACCACATTCTTCAACTCAGCATGTAAGTACTTATCCAAACCATGTTGCATACATTGTACATTGCATTTTGTGGGATTACTCCAGTCATTAAGTTATCACACCTGTTTGTGTTGCATTTCTCAGGTAAATACATGTTTGTGGAGGCATCACCCCCAAGGGATCCAGGAGATACATGTTGGCTAGTTAGTGAGATGTTTGCCGCGACAACCGGGCGATGTATTGACTTCTGGGTGCACATGAATGGCAAAAACATTGGCACACTGAATGTCTATCTGAATGATCTGAACGGTAGCAAGCAGCTCATCTGGAAACTTTCCGGTGACCATGGTGACAAATGGATTAATGGACGAGCACCAATCAAATCTCCACGCTCCTATCAGGTAACACTGACTATCAATAACTATTAACTGAGGTACATTAAGAAATATTTAGTCACAACAACAAGCAAGTAAACTTTAGCATGTATTGCCTGTCTTGATGATTCAGCAATCTTTTTTACCATAATCCAAGGTTACATGTACATTCGATAATGCATCATAACAGATAAGTTTTTTTGCTAATCTTGATAACCACCGACATTTGCATGTGCAGATGATTTTTTCTGCTTGGTTGTTAGTATCTCTGATGTAACACTTAGCTGGCATTTACCTGTAGATCATTCTAGAGGGTGTGATTGGTGATGGATTAGCTGGGGACCTGGCCATTGATGACATCACTTTCCCGGACTCTACCTGTGGAGGTATTGTGTTACCTAGGCTGTGACATTTCTCATTTGTCATAGCTGAGACAATTATGAAGTCTGCGGTGCATAAAAATAAAACAATGTATGCAGTTTTAAATTTATGAAACATTTTACACTATGAAGTGAATATTTAAATGCAAATAGCTATCATAAAATATTACCTTTTGTGCTGAAACTTACATTTGTCCAGTAGGATATCATCCTGTCTTCCAAACAAACAAACAAACCTCAAAACACCTTTCAATGAAGAGAACTCTCCCGATTTTGCTTCTGAAATCGGATTTTTTACTTTGTATTTCTCCACATTTATATGTTATAATGTGTAATTGTTTGCATGCTGTACCTTATGCTTTATCATATGTTGATGTGTGTATTTACCTGACAGTGTCTCCAGCTGAGGCCAAACCAGCAGGTGTAACAGGTCCTACCACAATCAGTACCACCCAGGCCACAACGCCAGGTAAGTAGGTGGGATGGGTTACAGCATCAGGGGACAGGACATTTTTATTGAATTTGCAAGTATTTGTCAGTAGATAATGAATATTTCTACAAAACAGTGAATGATTGTACTAAAAGCTATGAATAGGCATGCAGAAAATATTGAATGTCACTTGAAGAGAACATTGAATACCACATTAAATATATCAAACAATGAAAAGCACTTACACAGAAAAATGAATAGCTTGACTCCTGCAAAAAGTTGAATACGTACTGTTCATATACAAAACAGGTAAAGGAGAATAAATTTTAAATGTCAAACAAAAACCTTTGAAAAGAGTATTCATTTCCTTGCATGTGCGAACCATAAAAAAATTCTAATATGTACGATCAAGTTGATAAATTATAAATAAATTCAACACCAAAATCTGCTGTGGGCATCTCCATTTTGCCTAAGAACTATTCCTGAAGTCTTCTGTGTTAAGAGGACAATTTCTGTCGGAAACCGCCGAAGTGCAGTTCGTATAATTCTGCCGGTACGCCCCGTTACTTCGGTGATTTCCATGTGATGATCGGGAAACTGGAGTCTTGGGATGTAGGTTCTGAATTTACACGAACAAGCCAGCAGTTTTAACGACTCTCATTGGCTGAGAGGCAACACATCCCCAGCATAAATTACAGGGTGTTAAAGATGCAGGACACAATGGACTCAGCGATAGATAACAAAAAATGTGCTCTTTCCAGCCTATAGTGCCATTTTAAAAATTGTCTTCTCCTTTAATGTCAGGACAAATTTAGTTTCTTGGTTCTAATTCCACAGTACCTGGCCCATTTAATTGTGACTTCGAAAAAAGAACTTGTGGTTGGACACAGGATAAGACTGATCAATTTGATTGGAAGATTACTCATAAGAAGACTGGTACCAAGGACACTGGACCCATGGTTGACCACACCACGCGACGTAAGTAATAAATGAATCAAGACTGTTCATGGTAGTTCTCCCTGAAGATGACAAACCCTTGATCCATGAGGCTGTGTTTTGAAGCAAGCCTGGTGGGTGAGTTTTGTCAAGTACAGTGGGATGGGTTTCTTGTGGATCTGCTGGCACGGCAGTCCTAGAGACCAGTGACATAGTCTTGACTAAAACAGCATTCAAATAGTTAAAGAAGTACGTAAATGAATTGCTAAATTAATGATATGCACCATTGTTATGCTGCATAATTTAATCTCTGACTGCGTATTTTTTGATACGCAGTTCTAGCCACCTGATCACACATGACAAATTCACTGTGGTGACCATGATTAAACAAGGGTAGTAGGAATGATCAACATGCGTGAAGTAGAAAATCATCTGGAAAATTCCGTCATCTGTGTGGCAACAGACTCTTTGCTAGTCTGAACCTTGTCCATTGGCTACTAACTTTGTGCATGTTGTAATTTTTTTCTATTGAATGCTCAAAGTCCGTCTATATATACATATATCTTAAAACCTAATTCTTTTCCTCACCAGATGGGTATTACATCTACATTGAAGCTTCCAAACCTCAGAAGAAGGGTGACAAGGCCCGATTAATCAGCCCGCCTCAGCGCCCTTTTGGCACAACCTGCGTCCAGTTCTGGTACTCTATGTTTGGAGAACACATCGATACACTGAATGTCTTCATCAAGACAAAACCAAACCTGGACAGTCCAATATGGACAAAGAAAGGCAACAAAGGAAACAAGTGGTTAAAGGCACAAATCGATGTCAAGGCGCAAGTTTTGTATAATGTAAGATCATCGCTTTGTATTGTTTTTTGTTTTTTGTTTTTTTGCAAACCCTTAACCAGACATCCTGTGAGTTTCTACTGATTGTTGATGAAGCAGCTGGTTGAGTTTGCAGAATTTTAACAACAACAACATTAATCATTTGAGTTACAGACATGTAGATGTTATTTTCTAGGGGCTTTCCCTATCTCAGCCTGATAAAAAGAATAGAAGTGTACTCTAGGCAGTCTGGTTTCCTCCACTCATTATTAACCTGCCTGCTGCTGTTGTTTATGGGGAAAAATTCTTACAGCGTACAGCAACAACCAAATAAATAAAAAAAGAAAGGAATGTTTTGTTTTTTTTTATGACTAAGCTCCTGCAGTAAGATGACAACATGTTTTGTTTATCATTCCCCCTGAAGGTGGTGATTGAGGCCACAGTTGGAGGGGGTATCCGTGGCGATATTGCCATTGATGACATCTCCATCCAGAATGGACCCTGCTTTCAAGGTAGGTTTATTGTGTGTACTTCATAGGATGATTTGTCACTTAACATTTTGACTCAATTTTCTATGGTGAATTAATGCTATAACTTGCAACATGATTCAAATGTTAAACTCCTTGAGTTAACTGTCATGTCTATATAATTGCCATCCAGAGGTTTTTGAATTCTGTCTTTAGGCTGTTCATGTTCTTTGGTAATATTTTGGCCACGATATGTCTGAGTTATTACCAGTTTATCTTTAAAACTGGATTGTTCATTCTTTCTTCGGTAATGCTGACATTTAGTTAAAAATATCCTGCCTTGTTGTACTTTATAGTGGAGCCTTCCCCTGGACAAGCCATTGGTGTGAAGTGTGATTTTGAGTCAGAGGATTTGTGTGGCTTTATCCAGCTTAAAGGCCAGGATAAATTTGATTGGACAAGAATGACTGGACGAACTGGCTCCAAAGGCACAGGCCCAACCAATGATCATACCTACAACACGGATCAAGGTGCACCTCCTCTACTTCATAGATGACATAAAAGTCCTTTACTCTTATTTCTCTTTATTTGTGAGCTCTGTTTTATACAAGTATTTTCCTTATTTTGGTTTTCACTTTCTGGGTTCAACACAGATTTTAGTATAATTAACTCTGGCATTCCAGATGACTTAAGACATACCTACTTGACAGCTTTCAGGCAACAAGGCCACTGATTGCACTAGAATGTGTTAAATGTATTTGGATGAAGTGTAGTCCCATGTAATACTCAACTTATATCGAATCCACTTAATTAATAGCGTCCAAAAATAGCATACAAAAGAATGATTCGAAAATTTATAGCTTTTGACTTAGCCAAATATTTTGTTTTTCAGGTCATTACATGTACATTGAGACCTCATCTCCGAGGGTTGCTGGTGACAATGCTATCTTGGCCTCACAATCTTATTCTACAAGCCAGTTCCCAGCGTGCCTCCAGTTCTGGTACCACATGTACGGCTCGGGGACAGGTACCCTTAATGTGCGTGTTGGCACCAGTGGGGCTGTGGGCAATGTTGTTTGGACCAAGACAGGTAACCAGGCCAATAAGTGGCTAAGAGGTGAAACCCCATTAACTGCTAACAACGCCAACTTCCAGATACAGTGGGAAGGTGTCCGAGGGAAGAATCCTGCCAGTGACATTGCCATTGATGACATTGTTATCCTGAATGGGACATGTGGTGGACAGCCAGGTAGGGAGGAAAAATCGTAGGTTGATTCCATATTCTTGGGATGTTAGTAAAGTGGAGAAGTTCTCTGATAATAATTCTCTGAATTAAGCCCTGTTTACGCTTAAATAGATGAATGCTCTGCTGAACTGTTGCGACAAGTTTCTTGAAACTTGATTTCTCAAAAATGCCAAATAAGCTATAAGAAAGTCAGGACCATTCTTAACTCTGTTGTAAGTACTTCATAACTCTATTGTAAATTCACATTCTAACATACCTCCAAAAACTTTAACACTGAAAGCAATGGTGGGCAAAGTGTGCTCAAATTGACAATCTATACACACTTGCCGTCCTCGTCATGGACGTTGGGACGGTTCCATTTCACTAATGAAATATGGGGCTAGGTTCTGCCGTCAAAATGTCTGCTTTCTTCAAAATTTGATAGCTCACATTTCACAGGCAAAATGAATGTATGTGTAATTGGTCAGGCAGTCAGGTTTAAAAGTGAATGATTTACCACTATTTCTTAATTCATTCTCAAGTATCTAATCAGACTTAATGGGCTGATTTTGAGAGTTGCTACAACATAGCGATGCTTCCAGAATGATTACATTACCTTTACCACTGCAGTTAACAGCTTCACAAATATTTATGAAGCTTTAATGAATATTTATGAATTATTAAAAAGTTATGTCCAGCTTCGAAATATTGGATCTTTTTGAAATTGCATGAAAATGGAACACGAATTCTTTTTGATTGCCCACAAATAAATACCAAAGACCTTGAATACTAACACGATTACGATGTCAGTTCATACTGGATCGGCAGAAAATTTGTATATTTGTGAACGGGGCTTTTAATGGATTGTTGGAATGTTCGAAGAACAAGTGTTTGACCATTAATTGCCACCAGATCTCTCCCATTATCTTCCTGTACACCTAATGTGATTGTGGGATCAAATGGTGTGTATTGCCTTCTGAGGCTCATGTGTTCACACATGTAATTGCCATTTTAAGTGACTTGTAGTACCTTCTGGAACTCGTACACTGCTACATTTACTTGGAACTGTGAGTCATCCATTGTCTTCTGAGACTCTCTTGTTGCTACAGGAAGATGTACTCAATGGCTGTGAGTCATCTAGCGTCAGCAATGTCATACTGAGAATTTCATGGTGTACCTGATTTTTGGGTGACCTGGCCTGATGTTTTTAATCCAAAATACATGTAATTATAGTAGGAATATTTAGTTCCTTTTTTTTTTACATGGTGGGTCCATCTAATGAACAACATATTCATAGCTTTACTTTTCCAAAAAACTGACAGAGAAATATTTCTTTGCTTTCAGCATTACTTATATCTGTCCTAAAAATTGGAAAAACTAGAGTATTTTCCTTTCCGTTGTTTGAGCTGAATTTTGTTTTAATCCGATGAATATGGAATGCGTTTATTCCTTGTTTCTATTTTTAAGGCTTCTGCGACTTTGAACAAGGGGACACATGTGGTTGGACGAACTCACAAGAGGATGATTTTGATTGGATAATTGGTAGTTCCACGACGGATACCCCTAGTACAGGACCAAGAAACGATCACACGTTAAATACAGCAGAGGGTAATTGCTTTCTAGTTGAGTCTCAAAAGTTATCCAAACACTCTCCTTTTTCATTCATGTTGCGCAAGACTAGCTCCGGTTGATTTCACTATCATGACCTGTGCAACATGCAAAAAGAGACTTTTAGAAAAACAGCATATTGCATGTTTTCACAATAAGATTCTTTCTCATAACTTTTAAATTGCATATTGAATATGAATTCAATTGATATGGTATCAAGGAAAAATTGGTCCCAATGCACTGATTATATGGTTGAATTATATGACATAAATGTAATAAAGTTATTTCAGTAGGAATTGACATATTTTTTAATGTACATATCATGTGGGTATTTGTGCCCATCTCAAATAAATCATTACTATGATTGCATTTTTCTTTTGTCAGGAAAGTATTTGTACATTGAATCTTCTTCCCCAAGACGTGAGGGAGATGTTGCTCAGTTGGTGAGTGAGACGTTTAAAGCAGGGAAAACCGCATGTCTTCACTTCTGGTACCACATGCAAGGTATAGGGATTGGGGTCCTCCGGGTTTGGCAGAGAATGACGGATGACAAAGGCTCTGGTAGACTTCTGTGGGAGCTCTCTGCTCACCAGGCTTACTCATGGATGGAAGGGGCAGTACCTGTCACAGGGAATAAACCTTTCCAGGTAAGTTTTCATGCACATGTAAATTTATCTGTGTGCCTTCAAAGTCACATGCTTTTAAATAATAGGTTTGAACAGTACAGTAATAAATCATGAGTTATGTATCTGAGACCAGAAGTCTCTCGCCAATGCGATCGCGAGTTCAAGTTGAACTCGTGCCAGGAAGGTCCCAATGGACCTGTCTGTTTTTGCCCCACCATAATGCTGGTGAAATATTTTTGAGTATGGGTAAGATTGTAATAAAATAAATCAGTCAGTCATAAAGTGGATGAGAGAAACTTAAGCAATTTTCCTACTGTAGAACAAATACTCTTGACTTAACTTTGTTTGTTTAAAATAGATCATTTGTTGCATGAATTGTATATCAAATACACCTGATTCTATCCATGTTTTGTCTGCCACTAGATCATACTGGAGGGTGTGAGAGGCTCTAACACAGCTGGAGATATCTCACTGGATGACATCAGCCTGAGGGATGGCCAGGCCTGTTTGGTCAGCCCAAGTAAGGCAGTTCCTGTCTCCTCTACAACAACACCTGCCCCTACAGCTACACCGGCCAGCACTACCCGTGAGTACTGCACAGTGACCACGTAACCCACACTGGGGGTAAACCTCCCTGATACTTACATGTGCTGAAGAAGTTAGATAAACAGGTGCAATTTCACAATGGCTGCAACATCATGAAAACAAGCATAGGGTTGATCAATCAACTAAACAACAGCCAAGAGACAGACAGGCATGAAGATGAACTTCATAAAAGTTATTAGAAAAGTTAACATACACGTACATGTTTAGCAAATTGGCGTTGTAAACATCTGAGTCATTTATTTAAAAATGCAGTTTTATTTTATCAGCACTTGAAAATATAAAAATTAAACTATGTATTAAATACATACCATAAGTATTTATATGAAATCTCTTTATTCACAGTTACATTGTTCAATTGCAACTTTGATCAAGACCTTTGTGGTTGGACTCAGTCAAAGACTGACAAATTTGATTGGTCAAGATGGAAAGGCCTAACCACTTCCCCTTTAACTGGACCAGATTTTGACCACACTTCTAAAGGTAACTTCTTCAGGTTCAGGGAAAGAAAGATTTTCTGTATATGGGAGGTTCTGCACAAGTATAGCGTACGGGGATCATGCAAACTTACAACTTGGTTGATGGGTGAAGGAAATGTGGCCAGTTTTGATTTTACTGCAGAATTTCAATACATTGCTTAACACCTGTCCACCAGTATGAGAGAAAGAAAAAATTCAGAATAAAGACACTTTATGCTCTAAGGCCTGTCTAAGATGAACTGTGGGCTGCAGCCCTATTAGTTATGTATTGTGATGAGACAGATATTAAATTTAACTGTGTAATTAACTTTCAAAAAGATTATAACAACTGATCAAGTTGAGCGACTAACTCAAGGCATTTGTTTATCAGTTTGTTAAAATATTACCCTCATATAAAGCCACACATCTTTATAGTAAAAGCTGAAGGTGAATGCATGGTTTGTGTTGTGTGTTGTGTGTGAATGGCTTTCCGACTGCTTCATTAGGAACTCTTTAATTCCTCATAATTCCTGTTGGGTGACATGTTTACAGACGGCTACTACCTCTTCATTGAGACAACTGGTCCCAAGGCTGGAGACACAGCTCAACTGGTCAGCCCTCAGATAAACGGAGCAGCAAAACAGTGTTTCATCTTCTGGTACCACATGTATGGGGATCATGTTGACACCCTCAACGTTTACTTTGCCAAAGGAAAAGTTCGTGGGGATCCTGTTTGGACGAAAAATGGTACCCATGGCAACAAATGGCTGATGGGAAGAGTACAGATAAATGGCGGCTCGGCTTCCTCAGCTGTAACAAATGTTAGTACAAGGTTTTCTTACAAAGATTATTACAAGGACAATGTATTGTGTGATTTAAAAATAAAGTTAAGAATATATTATTTGAGAAAGAAAGGAACAAAACCAGAAGTCTAGAAATAAAAAATGACACGCTTGTATGATTATGATTTATTTGGGGAAACAAAGTGATATTTTTGGTGTACTGTGTTGATGTGTGTTTAATTTTACTTCATTCTGACATGTTTTATGCATTGTGACTTTTAGTTTATGCTGACATTTATTGCTTCTGTTGCTCAGGTGGTTATAGAAGGAAGAAGAGGTGAGGGATTTAGAGGAGACATCGCAATTGATGATGTCAGTTTGACAGCAGGTGCCTGCAATAAGGGTAAGTCTTTGGAGAAGAATTTAAACACTAAAAACTTTAAACACTACAAGCTGTACTATGTTTGCAAACTTTGCTGCATTTTCACTGTTGATTTATTGTTGACAAAAAGAAATTGTATTTTTGTTTTTAAATTTTCAGTGACTTCCAAACCATCCAATCCTGACAGCACTTCTGCCACCCTGACATCAACTTTTGACTGTGACTTTGAAAGCCCAGATATTTGTGGCTACGTCCAGAGTTCCACGGATAACTTCAACTGGACACGCCAGAGTCATAGCACCTTGTCAGTGGGCACTGGCCCATCTGTTGATCACACCACCGGCACAAAACAAGGTTAGTTAAGTCTGTAAAAATATTCCAAAGCAATTTCACAATTTCCACTATTGCAAATAAAGTGAAGGATTCAAATAATTCATAACCAGTGCATTGGCCTGATATTTGTAAATTTTCAATCCTTAGATGCCATCATCTGCTGCCCTATTTTTCTTTAGGCGTCAGTGTTATGACTTTGATTCCTATTTTACATGTAACCAATTAATGAAATGATAACTGTTTTCTGTTTACCGGTAGTTACGTATACCCCCTTTCTGTTACAGGTAGTTACATGTTTGTGGAAGCCTCCCCTCCCCGTAAGCCAGGTGAAAGGGCCCGCATTGCCACACCTCTCTCAGCTAAGGCCTCAGGGCAGTGTCTGCAGTTCTGGTACCACATGTATGGGAAGGACATGGGCACACTGCAGGTGCACACTGTTGATAACAGGACAATAACCACAAGCAAGCTGCTGTGGACCAAGTCTGGAAACCAGGGGAAAATCTGGGCACTTGAACATGTGCCTCTTCCCCAAATCCCTGTACAAATGGTGAGTAAAGCATGGCTTGAGGAGTGAAATGTGCTCCACTTGTGAACAGTTTGATGATCTTGTAATATAGTATACATCAGCGCAGTTGCCTAAGGTCTTCTTCCTCTTTTTTCCCAAAAATTAGCATTAATATATTTTTTTTGTATATTGTAATTGATGTTTTAAGCCATTCTCAAGGTTAATTAACTTATGCATTGGTGACTAGCTTTATAGTTGGTAGAAACAGGGCAGAGCCTGGGAGAAATCCATGACCATCTGCAGGTTGCTGGTGAGAGGCCCTTGGGTCATTGTGCTGCACTAGCACACTAACCACTAGGCCACAGAGGCCCCAGTAGATTGTAATGGATCATTCATAATGAATCAGTTTTTCTTTCCACTTCAGATTGTGTTTGAGGCTATCCTAGGGAAGGGCCCTCTTAGTGACATGGCAATTGATGATGTCAAGCTGCTACGGGCATGTCCCTCTCCAGGTGTGTTTAATGTATACGATATCCGTTTATACATGTGAAACACATTTAATACGTCAGGTTTCAAGACACAGGTATATCTTGTTATTAAACTAAATATAAAATAAGGTTGCTGACATCAATAGTATTTACAGGATTTAATGTTTTTGCCAAAAGTTTGAAGATACTTTTATTAGTTTGCAGCACACTGCATTTTTATGAAGTAGCGTATTGCATTTTCCTGAAGTATGACTAAGCTGGTAGTGGATTAAATTTAGATGGTAAATTAAATTAAATTAAATTCCATACCTTCAGAACAAGCTGCTGGACCCTGTTTAGGTAGGAATTGATGTAGATTGTTATTCAGGTGTTACTAGCTGTGCCGTGCTGTATGATTGACCATGACTATTAACTGTGGGTGCGTCAGTTGTCAGCTGTCATGATGCCTTCTTGTCATGCTTAACAGGAAGCCATTGTGTCGGTTGACGATTGGCCACTAAATCTCATCAGATCAGCAGATTGCATTGCAGAATTGTCTGCTATATTGGAAATTGAATTTGAAGTTTGCACAAAATGCAGGGTTTGTCAAGGCTGTCTTCATGTAATCAGTTTACCTACAGAGACTACATTATATGTTTAGACTGTAAACCTATGCTATAAAACTCACTTGTAGTTCATAATACAGTTTTCGTGATTCTTTGATTCTCATACTGGTTTATTTATGTGAATATAGATAGATCTGTTGTTTCATATTAATAAAATAGAGAAATATATTGATACAAACCTTATCTACAGTGCCAGGTGTTGTATGGTTTGCCAGGTGCTTGTACCTTTGAGACAGGGATGTGTTCCTGGACCAACTCTCAGCAAGATGATGAATATGATTGGGTCCTTCACACAGGTGCCACCATCACAGGTGACACAGGACCCAGCTCTGACCACACCTACGGTAACAAGACAGGTATGTTGGGTCAGGGCAAAAAAGCTGCTTTGCCAACGGGCACCTTATAAATATGTGTGAGTTATCCAGGCTAATTCTTTTTGCATTTTTAAAAAATAAAACCACGATATGTTTTCTTACTCCACGAATTAAATGTTTGAAAGAAAACTGATCTGGAAAAAGTTTTTGAGCTCATTTACACCTGTTCCAAGATTGTTAATAATCTATGATTTTGATAGGACTTGGAAAATCTTGTATCACGACCTCATTTCAAACAAGTACAAACATGTATTGTATTCACAGCAGTGTGAACAATGTGTGTTGAAGTCCTTGTCTAAGAAAATATTTATGGCCAATTCAGAAAACTCCTGTGAATTTTACAGTCTCTGTTGCTGTTCAGTTCAGTGACTTAATTTGCTCTCAATAATTCCATTAGACAGCAGACCAGTAACTAACACTCTCTGGAATCAGACGTTATTTCAGTGTCTCCTTATTTTGCCCAGTACTCATCTCTGTTGTTGACAGGCCATTATATGTATGTAGAGAGCTCTGATCCCCGTAAGCAGGGGGACAGGGCTAAGCTCTTGTCCCAGTCCTTTCCTCCCACGGGCCGCACAGGGCGCTGCCTTCACTTCTGGTTCCATATGTACGGCGCCTCCATAGGAACGTTGAGAGTCTCTGTCCTACAGGTATGCAAATCAACAGTGTCATGATCAATCATGCCTCTCAAGGTTTGCTTTACATGTAAAGTTAATAGATATTGTTTTAGTATATAATGCATATATAATAGTTTCCATATTAAAGTGAACAGTTAATAGTTGGCTCTCCAAACGTGGTAATTGTCTTCATTGTACATAAATTACTATAGATTCCTGATGTAAGATCATGTTAAGCGATTTTTATTTCATCACAAAGGAATTTTGTTCACTCTTTGATCCCCTTTCTTTTGGTCATCTTATGCACAGTTATTAACATATATCTATATATATATTTTAGGTCTTGGGATCAAAAGTATCATTATAAGGCATTTATGTGCTTCTGAAAGTGCATTTTTACCTACCAAACTTTTGACGAAGTGCAGTACAGCCTTAACTTTTAGTTATCTAACATGGCCAGCAGTTATCTAATGCATAGATATTAAATCTGTTTATGTTTGCCTTTGGGTCTTTTGGTCATCAGAAGCAGACCAACAGCACATTAGTTTGGGAATTGTCGGGAGACCAGGGGAACAAGTGGCTCAGTGGCCAGCTTCCATTCTACAGCTCTGTGGACTATACTCTGGTACTGGAGGCAGTCCACGGTGGAGGATTTAAGGGGGACATAGGGCTGGATGATATATCACTGACAACTGGCCAGTGTCAAAGTAAGTCAGGCTTCTTGGCTTGTCCAGCCCCTCCCAGCTGACATCCTGGACACACTGTTACAGTTTGTTTGTATTTCAGTATATATGTAGTACTAAACTAAAAATAACTGGTCACGCATGCATCTTCACCTTTTATAGATCCACTACTAAGCTTTATGCTGTAATGAAAAAGCACACAAGCTGTAAATACAATGTATTTTAAGAACAGTGACAGGGTTCATCATATCATCAGTCTGCTGCCGATTTTTATCCATTTGGTATCATCCATGTATTGTCAGTGCTTGTCATTTTACTTACATGCATCCCTGCTTGCTTTTACATGTATGTGCTTCTCTATTCTAGTAACAGCCTGCTTTCTACCTAGCTTGAAATGCTGGGAGAGTTGTATCTTCTGTGATGTGGTAGTGAATGAGAATGCAGTTAACCTGTGGTGGTTTTGTTGGTCAGCTGTCACGATGCCTTCTTGTGTAGAGACAGAGAAGTCTTTGTGACGACTGAACAAGAGGCCACTAATATCACATCCACGCTTTCTCAAACATACGATAACGCCCCCCGCATGATGAGATGTAAGAGGTGGAACTCAGAGCCTGGTAGGATTTGTTTGCCTCTGACAAAATCTGAGTTGATATTGTTAAGGAAAAACAATATCAACAAAAGAGATTACAAACAAAAAAGAGTGTAATCTGCTTCTTTCAAAGTTTAATGTATAATGATAAAATGCATGAGGCTTCTGTTTGTAAAACAATAAAGTAATATTTCATTCTTATGAGGTACATGTATCTTCATGCTGCTTTTTATTGTGTGCTTTCCATACTCCATTGCTTCCCTTGCTTGTTTGCTTTTTTGGAGAAATAAACATTTTGCTTTTGGGCAACAATCATGTCAATTGTTTTTTGTGTCAGTGTATACAATGTCTGTCTTTTATTTTAATCTATTAGCTCTGACCCATGAATCCTGAATCCATTTCAACTTACATATAACCTGAAGACAATTTATGTTCAAAACATTAAGACTGTCCTTAGAAAGATTTAGTTTTAAGGCCTTTCTTAGACAGTGACTTTACCACGAAATTAATTTTTTTTTTAGTATTTATTTTCATATTCTAGTTTCAAAATAATACCAGAAGTTAAGACCAAGACAGCTTTATGATCCTTTAAGGAGAAGAATAATCTCTCATGTTTGAATCCTTCATGCATTTTCTATGTATCTCCTAAGTACTTTGTGAGGTAAAGTTATATTCTCACGTCTTGCACCTATAAACCTGACGGGGTCTCCTCAGGCTAAATAGTTGAATGGCTTGTGCATGTACAGATACCAGAAGCAGTGGGGCCATATGTTCAAATTGTCTTTTGCTGGTTACATTTGGCCTAACCTCAGGGGCAACTTGGTGATGTTTGATGGGGTCCTCAGGCTCTGCCTTGTTTCCTCCACCCATATTAATCTGTGACACACACAAGAGTGAAATATTCTTGAGTGCACTATGCTTTGTGTTACATGTGTAAGTTTTCCACATTTAATGAGCCTGAAAGGTTTCCTTCTGAACCAACATTGTACCTGAACATTTCACATGCCTGGGCCTGTCCAGAGTTTTTGATTGTTCAGTGTTACACACCAACAAGCAGTCAGTCAAACCAAACACTTTACCGTTCAGAACTATTTATTCTCTTAATAGGCCTGTTGCCAAGGCCCCTAATGTGGAGTTGTCGTCACTGTGCAGTTGTCCCCCTTGTTAAGTTGTCTCCCTGTAGAGTTGAGAAAGCTTGTCTTTCCAATTTTTTATGCATGAACTGTGAAGAGGACTCAGATTCTCCTCCACTTATAAACTCCACTCATAGACTAACTCTGTGTCAGTTAGGTACATGTATATTCATTATATTCAACACTGCGCAAACAAAGTAAAATATTCAAGCTTCTGTGAACCTCAATGTAATTTGTGCAAGAACACCTTAAGCTATCAGACCTCTAAAAAGTCACCTTGGGGCAACATGACAGTACCAGTTACTTTGACAACCTTTAATAAATAAGCTGAGTGTTATTTTGTGGTGGAACACCGGGCATAAAGAAGTCTACCTTATTAAAATATCATTGCTGTGGAGAAATAGTGGAAGAAAATCTAATTATTGAATTTGTGGTACAGAGTGTAGAACAGAAAACTTCAAACCTTCAACTGAGTGAACCATGAAAGTTTATACTGTGTGAAGGTATTGACACGAGAACCATGTGCCCTTGCACACAAAAGTG
This sequence comes from Liolophura sinensis, assembly GCF_032854445.1. Classification (NCBI taxonomy): domain Eukaryota; kingdom Metazoa; phylum Mollusca; class Polyplacophora; order Chitonida; family Chitonidae; genus Liolophura; species Liolophura sinensis. The sequence continues at coordinate 46,838,165 of NC_088300.1, forward strand.
TTGATAAATTGAGGCTTATTGCTGAGTTTGTTTATAGGAATTTATCCTCAGTTGGTATTAAGTGTTATAACTGACACACATGCCATGGACAATTCATTATTTTGTTCCTTTAATGCTGACAAAATTATATACACTCCCAGGGTACTGCGCGTACAATGGATATTATGCAGAAACTAACGCACACAGACGTAAACCATAGACATTTATTGTTTGGAGAGCCGAGCTGTCTCAGATGGTTTGAAGAACTTTTTCAGTTTGACCGTTAGGCCTTTGACCTGGCAATAAGCTGACATTGTTTAAATCAGCTCTCACTGATTGAGCTCGGTTTTAAGTTAAGAGGTTTGTCAGACACCTGGTGAAAGGAGGTGGGCATTCCAGTTTCCTCCACCCGCAAACCGGCCACTAGTAAAGGACTAAATATATTAGACATGTAGCATGGGTAATTTGTTGTTCCGTGATCCCAGCAGAAATACACTGACAGAAATACATAGAGAAGTACATGTATGGGTTGGACAGTTAGAGAAGAGTCAGACTGAGGCAGAGTATGCTGCTGTCCTAATTTATTACAGTGTATTGTTCAGCAGACTTGACAGTTATATAAAAGCCAGATGAAAAATACATTCATTATTATAGTGTGTAGTTCGACTGAGCAGTTAATGATACAGAAGCTATAAGTGAACATGCACAACGTATTGTTTCAAATAATTCTGAAGAAGTCATCTCCACAGTATTACTGCCTAAATGCATTTCTTTGATGCTGAAACTGGCTATTCCTCAAACAGATCATAAAATAACTATATATGTAAAATTTTTGGTGAAATACAGCTAAATGTACAATGTACATGTAATTATATTGGGACAGAACCTACATGATTATACAAAAGTTGAGAATATTTTCCACCTTGTTGTTCTATGTGGTCAGGAACATGTACAATGTGAATAGGAAGATTTATAGAATCATTATAGATTCTGTATGCAAAAGTTGGTGGTGGAATAAGGGCCTTTTGAGGGTAAATTTTAATGGATAAAATAGCGAAGAGGAAAAGAGCCAGGGAAGATATCCGAGCAAACATCTAAAGGGGAAGGTGTCATGGCAAGCATCTGTTAGGGAGTTTTCAGGGAAAACATCTGATAGTGAGGGTGTCCTGAAAAACAACTGTTAGGGAAGGTATGAGGGAAAACATCTGATAGGGAAAATATCAGCAGAAAGCAGAGAAGATGTTAGGGAAAACATCTGGTACATGTATCAGCTAGAATGTCTGTTTGGGAAAGTGTCAGTTAAAACTTCTGATAGGAAAAATATCAGTGTAAAGCATCTTTAGGGGAAGGTGCTGGGGGGGGGGAACATCTGATAGAGAAAGTATCAGAGGAAAACATCTGTTAGGGATGGTGTCTGGGAAAACACCATGATGGAAAGGGTGTTGAGAGAAACATCTGATAGAGAAGGTGACGGGGTTGGGTGAAATGTCTTATGGAGAAAGTGTTGGTGAAAACATCACACAGAGGTATCTTGGAAAACATTTGGAAGTTGTCTGAGAAAAAGAGAAAGTACCAAGGAAAATATCTCGTAGGGAGGGTGTCTGTGAAAACATCTGATAGGGAAGGCAACTTGGAAAACCTCAGATAGTGAAAATGTCTGGGAAAACATCTGTTAGGAAAGGTGTCTTGAAGGACATCTGTTAGGGAAGATGTCTGGGAATGCATCTATTAGAGAAGGTATCGGCAGAAAACATCTGGTGGAGAAGTGGTCCAGGAAAACATTTGTTGGTTAGGGTGTCAGGAAAAGTATATCTGTTGGTCAAGGCAAGATCTGGTGGAGAAGGTGTCCAGGAAAACATTTGTTGGGAATGGCATCAGGAAATGATGGGTTTCATACATGTAGGTTTCGTGTAAAAATGATAAAAAAAATGGAACATCTGACAGAGAAAGTGTCAGTAAAAATGTCTGATCATGTGAGCTGTTTTAATACATTCATTAGTGTGTCTCATTACACTTTTATGTATGAAGGTATTCACTATTTATCCTTATATGTTCATGTGGTTATGAAAACATGATTTAATGTCATCCAAATATTAACACATCAGAGATACATCAGTACTGTGTTCTGTGGGACAGTTTGACTTTACTATTCACCTCTGTCTGTTTCTCTGTATCAACAGTCACCCCACCTGAGGCTGAGCCAGGTGTAGGACCAGCCCTGACAACACCTACCACAGCCGCCCCGAGTACTGCACCGACATCATGTAAGGTGGATTAGTATGAAAGTTTGTCCATAGAAAATAAGTTGTGCATTAGTTTAAAAGATTCTGTTTTTGATTTGTTTAACCATATGCTGAAATCTGCCAGACATCGCTATTATTATATATGAATAACAACAATAAAAAATTCTTTTCATAGTCAAAAACAGACACAAACAAAACTGTTTAGGGTAGGATGAAAACTCAGATATTTTACATACTGATATCCTTGTATGTAAAAACGACAGCAGGACAGAGTGAAAAAATCTTATATTTATTGCTATCTTTGTATTTTTCAAGTATATATATATATATATATATATATATATATATGTATATATATATGTACAAATGGTAACCATTGTTTCTACTGCAGCTCCGTCTCAATACGACTGTGACTTTGAGCAGGATCTGTGTAGCTGGCACCAGGTTACCGATGACCAGTTTGATTGGATACGTCAAAATGCTGACACAGAAACACCTGGGACTGGACCCTCCTTTGACCACACCCAAGGAACTGGTCAGTGGAGATAAGGAAATCTTGTTATATCTCTTGCTTTTATGCATACCCAGTAAAAAAAAAATACATGTAAAAGCATTATGAAATTGAAAAAAAGTGTTTGCGCATCAAATGCTTTGTTTTTGAATGAACTTATGAAATATGTACAGTAACAACATTTGGCACAGCTTCCAGTACACAGGGTACTGAATTTTCACAAAATGACACAGGTTTTCCCTAGGTTATAGCCCTTATTTTGTATTAAAATTAATTTGATGGCCTTCAAATATTACATCTAAACCTAAGGTAAAGCTGGAGCCTGTGAAATTGATCCAGAGTTGGATGTCTGGTAACTTTTATTGCACATGTAGCACAATGGATATGAATGTTTACAAACTGTTCGTCAGTCATGTTTGAATTATCCATATTATATAGCTAATAACACGAATGACGGATGTGTTTGACCTGTCTTTTCAGATGAGGGTTACTATGTATACATTGATGCCTCTTTTCCGAGGAAGCTGAACGATACAGCCCGCCTCATCAGTGCTGTGATCAACCCTCCTGCTGAGAAATGTCTGAGTTTCTGGTACCACATGTTTGGGACTCACGTCAACACCCTGAACCTCTACCTGAAGATGCACGGGAACCTTGGCACACCTGTGTGGATGAAGTCGGGAACACAAAGTAACATGTGGTTACCTGCGTCTGTTAATCTGGCAGTGTCCAGCTCTGCCCAGCTGGTGTTTGAGGCAGTGAGGGGCACGGACTATCGGGGTGACATAGGACTGGACGACATCAGGCTGACCGATGGGAAATGTCCACCTGAGCTGGCAGCAGCCTGCACTTTTGAGGACCTCTGTGGATATACTCAGGATGGAACTGATGTGTTTGATTGGACGCAAGCTTCAGGGAGGACCTCCTCCAACAAAACAGGCCCAGCCAATGATCACACCTATGGCACATCTTCAGGTATTTGTTCATCCGTCCTCAGCTGTCCTGTGGTTGGGCTCCAACTACCGCCAGTTGAACCAAATATTAAATCCTCAGCAAGTTCCTCATTAAGCAAATGCTGATTTTTCTTCATTTAATCAGTGCATTGACCTCATTTATCATACCAAGTAATTAATTTATTTATTTTATTTATTTGATTGGTGTTTTACGATTTACTCAAGAATATTTCACTTATACGATGACGGGCCAGCATCATGGTGGGAGGAAAGCGCAGAGCCCGGGGGAAACCCAGGACCATCCGCAGGCTGCTGCCAGACCTTCCCACGTACAGCCGGAGAGGAAGCCAGCATAACCTGGACTTGCCAAGTAATTGCTGTAAATGTGGTATAAATTGTGGTAAAAATTGGCTGATTAGTTCAGCTATTACATTTTCATTTGTGAGGCCATCCTTAGAAAGTCTTTCTTGGACATAACCTAATCGTGACATAAGAAAAGGGGAAGGCTGGTTTTAATGAAATAACTATTGAGAAAAAATTCAAATAAAAAATTTCTGTCTAAAACCTAATAATAAGTAAAAATGACCTTTTTTGGAGGGCCTGTTGGAATACACCCAAATGAGCGTATTTGTTTATAATCCAGGTAAATACATGTACATTGAGGCCTCCAAACCCCGTAAGCCAGGAGATAAAGCACGCCTGCTGAGCCCCGTGAACCAGGCCACTAATGGAGCATGTCTACAGTTCTGGTACCACATGTATGGCTCCAGCATTGGTCAGCTTATCGTGTACATCAAGTCACAGGACAGCCTGGGTGTACCTGCCTGGAAACTCTCTGGTAACCAAGGTAACAGATGGCAGCTGGCCCAGGTGACTGTCACGAGTCCATCTACCTGGCAGGTGAGTGTCTCCAAGAAGAACATCAGTTTATGTAAATTTACATTGCACATTATTTCTAAGGTGTGATGTTAAGATGGTGGAAAACCATTACTTTCAGATAGGATAGACAGTTTATGGAAAACTACAGTTTGGTTATTCTTATTCAAACATATCATCCTCAGCCACGGAATGGTATAATTTGTAAGAGTATTGTCATTGTTGACCGGTATGAGGCCATGTTAGTCTGGTTTAAAGAGATTTGAAATTTTTAAATTATCAATTCTGAGGTTGTAGAAAGTACTTCTTGTTTCAGTGTCTGTATACTGTGAGTGGTTGAGGCATCATGTCTGATGTATCCATTACATCACTGGCATGGCAATGAAGCAGCAGTAAAATTATAATGACATTGATACTGTTCTGTTACAAAATGAAAATGTGAGGTATGTCCACAGCAACTGCTACAGAGCAAACATCGTTGTTGTCTTCAAGCCATATTGAAGAAGTCTTGAGATCCAGGATCAAACCTGGGTTGGGTCATACTAAAGACATTAAAAATCGTACTTGTTGCTGCTTCACTTGGCGCTCGGCACTAAGAGGTTAAGGCAAGGAAACTGACTGGTTGGCCCAGTGTCATTATAATGTGACTGGGTGGGGTGTCAAGTCTGGTGTCTTCGGCATAATACTGCATTGGCAGCATGGACTGGCCATGGCACAAGAAGGTACAGTATATGTACAAACACCTAATGACTACTTGCCATCATGTTACAGAAAAATTGTTAAGTATGACGTTAAACCCAAAGCATTCATTCAAGCCACATATATGTATGTAATGAGATACTTGCACACAGATACCAGTACATGTACTTCATCCCTGAATTCTGCCATATCTGGCTGTTTCCAGGCTGCGTTTGAAGGCACCACAGTAAAAGGTATAAAAGGAGACATTGCTATTGATGATGTGAAGCTTGTTACTGGAGCGTGCCAGGCACCAGGAGACTGTAATTTTGAACAAGGGATGTGTACCTGGACACAGTACAGTAAACTGTACAAGGGAGATGATTTTGATTGGCTGCGAGCTAAAGGCAGCACCCCGAGTACGTACACAGGACCTGTGTATGATCACACCAGAGGGGACTCGGATGGTAAGCGAGGACATCTAGACCTAGAGGACATCAAGTGTACATTTATCTGTAACATGGTGTTAGGTTCTTCATGCAGTGTTTTTTTTCTGATAAATAACTTTTTAGAGGCCATTTGCAAAGTGGACAAATCAATTAGAATTAAGCAAATTATGTCACTTGAAAAATGCTAATTTTTAGGCGAAATCCAGTATACATGTATGTGATTAAATCAAAGTGTTATTAGTGATTTTACTGAAAATATTCAAATTGTTTGAGTGTCCTTTAGTTTTTATATTTATATATGGGTGACTCACAACCACGAAGCATTCAACATGTGGGTAGAATTCCAGCTTTGGACAGGGAGTTTGTAGGTTTTGGTAGATTTCATATTTATATAAGTGACATTATCTGTGTGTAATTCCTCCTCAGGATACTACATGTTCATTGAGGCATCTGTACCCCGTGTCCATGGTGATGCTGCCAGACTCATCAGCTCTGCATTCTCCCCTACCAAGACGACTCGCTGCTTTCACTTCTGGTACAACATGGATGGCGTAGGAATTGGTGAGAGTCTAGTTATAGGGTGGTTATTGAGATGTGCTTGTAGCGATGCTAAGCTGGCCCAAAGAAACCATGCAGTATCTGTGTTCATGTCACCATGCCCACACTGTAGCGACAAGGCTCAGCAGGCTTGGGGCACTTCCGGGGTGTTCACCGAGTTCCTAGCAAGATAAACGATGACTTAATTTTTGTAAAAATCCAACCTGTGATGGAAAATACGCATAATATAGAGAGGTAACTAACAGATTTGAAAATGAAATTTTTAACAGAAATTCTGCGCATAGTTTTCTTCATTTGGCATAGAAACATAATCTTTGTTTTATAGTTCCTTTTCATGTATCCTTTAAGAAGTATAAAGTATGCTTCATGAACGAATATTTGTTTTTTTTTTGTTTTTTTTTTTACAATATCTTTCTTCATTCTCTTTAAAACCATAAATCAGCAGCCATGCTGTTCGATTGTAATGCTTTGAAAGTAAAACGTCGGTGCAGATTACCGTATTCCCATGTTTAAACCGGTGCACTCTTTCCTCCTACATTTCTAAACCATAGAAGTGAAGGGTTAGATGAATTGTCCGACATACCACTGAGCTGTGCATAAGTTCAATCAAGCCAGTCTGCCATGTCCGCTTTCAGGGTGAAACAACCAGAACAACATGTATGGCTTAGAGCAGCCCACTGCCAAATTTTGATGAATGAAATTATAGCCTGCAGTTTCTGATCATTTTATGATTTGATAGCCTATTCTCATGTCGGTTTATGTAGTATACATGTATATTTGTTTGGTTAAGTGCCTCATGATGAAGTTTGTTTTGCAGGATCTTTAAGTGTTTTCTTGAGGGAGGAAGTCAGCAATAATACCAGAGTGTTGTGGAAGCTGTCTGGAAACCAGGGCACGGGTTGGTTTAATGCTCAAGTGTCCTTCAGCAGTAGTACCAAATACAGGGTAAGAAATACACAAACACTGCATTTTGTCAAGTTCAGCTACAGACTGAACCTTTGAACACTAGTCCTGGGCCAACAGCGAAAGGGGTTCAAAACCCACTTCAGTTATATATTAAGATGTTTTGTCACGTATAAAATATGCGAGGGATCTCCAAAACTCTTCATCCATATTAAACCTAAAGCTGTCAAAATTAGGGAAATAGGTTTGAGTGCAGGCTAAAACATAATATAAATATCAGTATAATTTCAGGAATATATTAATGAATTGATATATGATTTCTTTAATGCCTGTTCAATTTCTGATTATAAAATGCCTTGTACCTTTTTTTTTTTTAAGCTGTACTTTGAGGGAGTGCGTGGTATCAGTAATTTTGGTGACATTGCAATAGATGATCTGATGTTCTCTGACTCCGCTTGTGGTTGTAAGTACATGTACATTTGCAGGTATAAGTCCAAGATGTGTGTTTTTACAGTGTGGTGTAAATCGGTCAGCCATGTAAATAAATAATTTAGCATAGTTCATAGACTTCTGGGTATTAAAGCTGCTTATACCATGTGTAAGTTTCCATAACCCAAACTGTTGATAGTTTAGATGCTCTCAAAGTTACTTGTACATGTATGTTTTGTGAGCGTTGTGTTTAATAGCTGATAAAGAATAAAGCATTTCTTCAGGATATTTGTTCCACATGTAAACCCAACTTGATCTATACTCTGTAGGTGTATAGATACACAGAGATATGATGTATTTGTTATAGATGTACCACCTTCTGCCAACCCATCCCAACAGACAACAACAACAGGCCCATCCACTGTCACACCCACACCATTTGGTAACTTTTACTTTTTTGGGGGGAATCTATACATAATCAGTATGACAACCAAATTTTATTTGTTTGAAATTGATGCTTACATTTGTTGAATAGTCCTTGGTTTACGTGCTGGTTGAGGCTGTGTATATGGGAGCTTTCTTTTACTTATAACAATCAGAAATGATCCTTCAGAATTATCTATTGATGTAACATAGTTGTAGGTCAATGCTATGTAGTTTGAAACTTTGCATGACTTTTGTTTTTGTCAGCCATTTCTTGTTACCTGCATTCGTAATTTGTTAGTGAACTGAAATATTCTTCAGTATGACTAAAACAGATCAACACATAACAAGATTTCACTCCTTCGAGGCGTACTGTAGCATTTGGATGGCTAGGTTTTTTCCTTGAAATCACTTCATCAACGTGTATTTTGAATGGCAATCTTCAATTCTGTGTCCAGTGTCACAAGGAATTAATGACTGTGACTTTGAGAAGGACCTCTGCGGTTGGAGTCAAGCTAAGGGAGACAACTTCGACTGGGCCCGTGCTCAGAGTCCACAGGGCACTGTACAAACTGGTCCGACATTTGACCACACCACAGCTAAAAGTGAGAACTTATCTTTCACACTTCATTTACACATCAGTGCTCTTCCTTGTAACCTAGTACACGTAGTTTAGTTTGTAGATATTATAAAGTATTGTACTCAATGTCAGATGCAGGCAGGTATCTGTCTATTAAAACCGTGAAACTTATCATTGTGACAGTTTATCATGTGTGGATAGCTGAGGATTAGCTAGTGATATTGAGGCATTGCAGTAATTTAGAATTTTATAAATTCTTCTGTGGAAAGTTTATGGCTTAAGTGAAAGGCATTTATTCTTGAACGTTGGCAGTCTGTCAGTATTCTTGGTGTTGATTGGATCATAGTTTTCAAGTTTCTCGTGTATGATTGGATTACGTTCTAGGAGACGGTTGGTATGTGTACATCCCTGAGTCTGTCCCTAAGCAAACTAACTCTACCGGTCAGCTCGTGTCCAGCTTGCTCAATGAAGCTCAGGCCTACTGTCTCCAGTTCTACTATCACATGTATGGCTTTAACATCAACAGACTCAATATCAGGATCAAGGTGGGTGAAATAAAAACTGAAAATACTTCAAGTGCACTTCTTGACAGAAACTTACTTATTTATGGTGTTTCTTTGATAACATTCAATTTTTGGTGATATTATTAAAAGACGGTGTTAACTAATACAGTGGTATATTTGAAAAGGAAAGCATGTGCAGTAATTGATTATTATTTGATGTTTAGCCATTTTATGTATATTATCATCATTTCAGATTCACTAATGATTCACTGTGATTTGACTGAAACATAGATACATGTACACATAGGCTTTATGATTGTGTCAGACTGTCAGTATATTCTGCGACGGAGTGGTGTGTCATTTTGTAAGTCTGGCACGTACAGTTCATGAATTAGTGAGGCAGCATAGTAAATATGATAACACTGGAGCCATCATCAACCAATTTGATTTCAAACCTGAAACAACCAACTTATTATCACAGTACATCCAGATCTTTTATTTAATTGCGCAAATGAAACTTTTCTTGTTTATCTCATTGTTTTTCAGACGGGTGACACACTGTCCACTCCACTGTACAGTAAATCTGGAACCCAATCTAACGACTGGCAGATGGGCAGCATCCAGCTGGCCAGTCAGAGCAGCAAATACCAGGTTGTGTTTGAGGCTGTCGAAGGTCCGGACTATCAGGGAGACATTAGCCTGGATGATATCAAGGTCATCCCAGGCAATTGCCCTGATATCTGTAAGAAAACAATGAAATTTGCCCTTCTCAGTCCTCTCGATTGAATTGCAAAAAACTTTTTCTCTTCAAGCAGTTTTTATGGCATATATTGAGGAAATTTAACTGTCTGGTATATTTTAATGTTTCTAATGTATTCTAATATTTTTAATGTTTAAGGCTGCTGATGTTCTTTATTTTTAAGATTGGTGATGTCAGAATATGGTCTCCATTTTTCAGTTGAAGCTATTATTTAGTTTAGCAGCCTCTCTACTCAAGATAACAGTCCTGTCTTGCCTTGCTTCAACAACACTGAAACATGAATTTTGTTCATGAAATTCAGGCTTAATCAGGAAGGATGTGTATTGGTTTGTACATGTGGTTAGGGTATTTACACTATAAGAGATCTGACCAGTGTGTTTATTTGAATGAAACAGTTTAATGTATTTCCTGCAGCATCTGTGCAGTGCACATTTGAGCTGAGTGACCTGTGTGGCTGGGAACAGTTGTCTGATGACAACTTTGACTGGAAGCTGAAGAGTGGAAAAACTTTAACTGAGGAGACTGGACCTGAGAGTGACCACACTGATGGAACAGCTAACGGTAGGCTTACACACTGATATGTTGGCTGACACTAAGCTAGCACACTGTCATAACAGTTAACCGTAAGCTTACACACTGATGTAAGGTTGTACACTGTCATAACAGCTAATGGTAAGCTTGCACACTGATGTACTGGCTGACAGTAAGATTGCGCACTGTCATAACAACTAATGGTAAGCTTACACACTGATGTACTGGCTGACACTAAACTTGCACACTGTCATAACTGCTAATGGTAAACTTACACACTGATGTACTGGCTAACATTAAGCTGGCACACTGTCATGACTGCTAATGGTAAACTTACACACTGATGTACTGGCTAACATTAAGTTTGCACACTGTCATAACTGCTAATGGTAAACTTACACACTGATGTACTGGCTAACATTAAGTTTGCACACTGTCATAACTGCTAATGGTAAACTTACACACTGATGTACTGGCTAACATTAAGCTTGCACACTGTCTTAATAGCTAATGGTAAGCTTACATACTGCTTGAACAAGCAACAGTAAGCTTAAAGTTTGATTTTGCACCTCAACTGCACATTTGTTCATCTTGGCACCAGGTCACTATCTGTATATAGAGACAAGTTCACCCAGGACTAAAGGTGATCTTGCCCGCCTGGGATCTCCCTTGGTGGCACAAGTCAGCCCACAGTGTCTGAGTTTCTACTACAGCATGTACGGTGACCAGGTGGGAAGCCTCAATGTCTACCTCAAGGTGAACGGTGTGCAGTCTGTGAATCCACTATGGACACGCTCAGGCAATCAGGGAGCGGGGTGGATCAAGGGACAGACAACCATACAGGCTGCAGCTCCCTACCAGGTAAAACACAAAAGACCTATATTTTACAAATTATACACATAATGCAAAATCCATTTTTAGTTTACTGCTGCATGTATATTGCACAGTAAATTCATCTAACTTCCAGACAGGGGATTTGTACATTCTTATTTTTGTGTGTTTGGTACCTGGAGTACCAGTGGTAACAGACATTTTCTAATTTTTTCAAATTAACATGCATGCAGTACAAACGAGAGGAAAGGTTCTCAATAGCATGCCAGAAGCTGGCTGCTTGCTCACTAGCCATGCATGTGGAAGGCTTCTCGCATTCTTCTGCTACTGACATACTATAGCTGAAAGTTTGTCACAACTGTGATATTCTTTTTGCGCACCGTAGTCATTCCTCAGGCCCGCCAATTTTTTGAAGTGAATAGTAATTGAATTATTTATTGTCAGGTTAAAAATCCATTTTTTACCAGATTGATTCAGCAATTCTCTTGTGGAACACATCTGATCATCTGAACACATCTGATCTTATTTTACACATAGTGTGTGTAAGGTTTATCCAGTTTCATAAACATGGAGTTGTGTAATTAGATTTCTAAGATTTTATTATTAGTTGCTAAGTTGATTTCAGAAATTATTACTGGTTAGTTGTCATATATTTGGGCACTTTTTTGTATGTTCCAGTCACACATTTTACTTGATACCTCTGATATTACAGGTTGTTTTTGAGGGAGTTGTTGGGGCTGGACGTTATGGTGACATAGCCATAGATGATGTAGAAGTCATGGACGGAGCATGCCCTCTGACAGGTAACTCTCATATTTTTAACAGTCAGCTATTTTGACAAAAATATTTCCACCTGAAAGGCAAGCATTAATTTTATTTGATTGGAGTTTGGGTTTGGACACCAAAACATAGCCTCTGATAATTAATAATAGCCGTGAGCTGTGAGAATGTTGTAATTTATAAAACCTTTTTCATCTTCTTTGTGCTTCTTTTTTGTAAGGTGGCTGTGACTTTGAGCGGAATATGTGTACGTGGACAAACCCTAGAAAAGTAGATCAGTTTGATTGGGTGATTGGAGCAGGAAATACAAAGACATTGCTGACTGGCCCTAGCACAGACCACACCTTGGCAACAAGCAAAGGTAACATCTTTTGTTTACAGGCGAGGCAGATGTGAATGTGTTGTATGGTGTACTAGTAACAAGTTTACGACATTTGTCTTCTTGCATGTCACTTTTTACTCCTCTCCCTGTGTTTACAAATTATTATGTTTTCCCCTCTATGTGTTCACAGATTACTATCTTTTCCTCAGCTCTATATGTTTACTGGCCTCTATATCAGTTTCCTTTCTATGTGTTTACAGGTCACTATGTGTTTATTGATGCCTCCCCACCAAGAAACCCCAAAGACAAGGCATGGCTTCAAAGTTCAAAACTTGACCCCTCAGCCACACGGTGTCTGACTTTCTGGTATTTCATGTATGGTGCTGATGTTGGCGCTCTCCGAGTCCTTCTGCAAGACACTACCACCAAGACTACCTACACTCTGTGGGAGATTTACGGGGACCGTGGCAACCAGTGGTTTAATGGCCGCCTTCCCGTCATGGATCCCAACCCTCACTATGTTAGTGGACAAACTATATGTATTTGTTTCATTTCTCAACCTTTTTTTGCATATGGAAGCACAATTTTCAGTTCAATTTAGGCACATTTGTAATTTAATTTTTGGAGACAAAACTACATTGGGGATGGGTCAGATTTAGGGCTTTACAAAAAGTACAATTTTAACAGTCTACAAATAAGAATGCCTTCAGAATATGCTTATATGAACACTTTGCAAACATGCTTAAAGGCTGAAGAATGACAGCACAGTATTTTTTTTTGGCCATTTTCCCAAGTATCTTTCAAAGCCTGTGAATATCTTTTATTTTTGTAAATATAACAGTTACAGCGGTTTCATTATTAGACGGCTATCAGACATATATAGATGTATGTATATGCATATCATAATGAGGTTCCTTTTCCCTGCAGTTATAAACCCTGGCTCATGCAAAATTCATCATTGTTCTCATGCAATATATAAGTGGTTCATATACTTGCTCACAAAATGCAATGGAGTAACAATAGACTCTAAAGACTCAACTCTTTGTATCGGGGATGATGGCCCTATCTGGCTTGGCTCTATGTATCGGGGATGAAGGCCCTTCCTGGCTTGGCTCTTTGCACTGGGGATGATGGCCCTTTCTGGCTTGGCTCTTTGTACCGGTGATGATGGCCCTTTCTGGCTCGGCTCTTTGTACTGGGGATGATGGCCCTTTCTGGCTCGGCTCTATGTACTCTGGATGATGGCCCTTTCTGGCTCGGCTCTTTGTCCCGGGGATGAAGGCCCTTTCTGACTCGGCTCTTTGTACCAGGGATGATGGCTCTCTCTAGCTCAGCTCTTGTACCGGGGATGATGGCCCTTTGTGGCACGGCTCTTTGTACAGGGCCTTATGGCCCTTTCTGGCCCAGCTCTTTCTACTGTCATGGGTCAGTCACTTTGCACTTGCTCAGTGAGCGTTTGTTCAAATGCAGCGTCTGCTGGTATGGCTTGTGCTTTAAATCAGGGGGGTTGTCCTGATAAAGTGAAATGGTTCTTGGGGTTGTGTCCACACGTACCATATGAGTTCACTATTTCTGAGTAGGTGTAAAATGAATGAAGAATTATGATTCTAAGGCATAGATTTAAAAAGTTTTCTTTATTTTGGTTCTATATTTGATTTTTAGGTGATATTTGAGGCTGAGAGAGGACAAGGAGAGAAAAGTGACATCGCTGTTGATGACATCGCCTTTACAGACAGCTACTGCACTTGTATGTTTTCTTGTCGTACTGCATTTTGATTTGATTGTAGGCAATCTCTGAAGTAACAAGTATCTTTCATGCATAATTGAATTTTTGTTTTTCATATTTTTTTCTTAAATGCAAATTCATCTGTGTCTTGTGGTATCGGCATGAACATGTATCAGTAATGACTGAGCCTCATGGCATTTTTTATAATTTATTAAATAAAAAATTAAATACCCAGTCTTGCTTCTACAGTGTATCCCAATGATGCCAACCCGGACACTCTGCCACCGTTTTTCAGCACACAGACACTCTTCTCCCCAACAACACTTCCTCCAGGTAATCAGTGGTTGATACATTCATGACATTTGCTCAAGATTTAACATGATTTAGTGTTAAGTGGGAAGCTTTCCCCTGGGCTCTGCCCTGTTTTCCTCCCACCATAATGCTGGCCGCCATTGTATAAGTGAGGACCTCATAAAACACCAATCAGAGAAATGAAATACTAAAAGCATTGGATGTTATCCCATACGGTTGTATGTTATAAGTGATCAGGCAAAATTTTAGCATTTCTGTTAACCAGTCAGTATCTCAGTTATGCCTAACGCTTCAGAATTAGAAATCTGTTCTTTGACACTTTGTGTGAAGGATAAGGGGATTGGTAAAGTACTTGTGATGGTGCGGCACATGTTAATTTGTCAGGTGTCTTGTCAGTATGGATGAAGCCCAATATCCTGTAGTCCCACCATCCCTTCACACGATAATGTAAATTCCCATTCTGTTCTCAGTGAAGGCAGTGGTGATACAAAGTGATCACAGAAATATTAACATATTATGTAACCAATATGTGGGATATTGTCACAGGTGATGTACAATAGTGGTACTTTGCATAAACTTAAGACACTGTCAGTTATATAAATATTTCCAGTTATTCTGGGTGAATATCTGCATTTGATAAGAGACATGTATATAGTTCAATTTCTTGGTTGAATTAATGTCCTGAATAACTTTTGTTAGGAACATTATTTCATTTGCTTTCTCATATCATTCCATTTCACAGTACCTTCCCAGTATGACTGTAACTTTGACAAAGGACTATGCTCCTGGTATCAACAGACCACTGACAACTTTGATTGGATACTTACCAACACCTCCACGGTTAACCAGAATGGTGGGCCAGCCAGTGACCACACAACAGGATCAGGTATGTCGCCACAAGTGGCTTCAATTGGACTCCATTGCATTTTTAGATAAAATTGTGGTGGTGTTCATTCAAAAGCAATTATTTAAAAAAAAAAAAAAAAAAAAAAAGAGTAGAAGAATTAAGTGAACACAGCTGTGAATTGTTTTCAGATTGGTCCTTTGTGTATATCTCTTTCAGTTAGTGCGGTGTAAGTACAAATGTGCACAACATGTTTTAATGAATGCTTTCTCCAGGGGCTTGCTTTCATATTAATATGGATATGTATGATTGATTTTCATGTATAAAGTTTGCGATGATTTTTTTTTTTGTATACAGTACGTTTAGATTACTTTAGATAACAGTCAACTTACAAATGTCATTGAAAGCATTATATAATGTACATATATACATCTGTAGAAACAAATGCAAAGCTTGCGTGACTGACTTTGCTCACTCTTGAATTGTATCTGATATCAACTGCTAGTATTAACCTGAAGCTGAATTTGGTTTACAGGGTTCTATGTATACATCAATGCCCTAGCTCCGAGGGTTCCAAATGACACGGCTCGACTTGTGTCCGCAAACATCACAGCTAACACAGGCGCTTGTCTGCGCTTCTGGTACCACATGTATGGCGCCCATGTCAACACTCTCAATGTCTATGTCGTGACGTCCGCAGGAATGGGTGCACCAGTCTGGGAGAGAACAGGGACACAGGGCAACGTGTGGAAGCAAGCTGAGGTTAACATACAGTCACTTCAGCAGTTCCAGGTAGGGGAGTAGTCGCCAGATAACCAACAAATTCTTGTTATAGATAGGGGAAGTTTATTGTTTGGTAACAACAGTTGAAGTTATCCATTCTTGTCAGATATTTGTATTGGGGTTTTGTTTTTTACGGGGATGGGCTTAGGGGTTGGACACTCACTCACGCTGAAGACATTTTAGACCATTGATGCATAAAAGACTTACAAACGGATACAAATGACAGAACAATGCTCAAAATATTTTGTCACATGATCATTAGAAGACTGGATAGATATCACACGCCAAGGTTAACACATCAGCATCTCACAACATTATTAATTTAGTTCCATTTTCGGCGAAAGGTGGACGAGGTTAAAAATTTTTAGGTCTCGGACTGTGTCTTTGACCTGAAGTAATAACCTCGTCCACCTTATTGATTATGAAACTGCCGTTAGACACACATAGGCAGTTCCTGGTATACAGGTAGTCATTAGCTAACCAACAAATTAGTCATTTGTGGTTGTGGAGCCATGTGGTTGGCAAGGGGAAGTAACCATGCCTTGATAATTCTAATGCTCTTTAACACAGGCTTTCATGAGTATGTTACCTGAAGTAAAATAAAGCAGTGGAGATCCCTAAGCCTAACATGGTTGAGGCTGTATGGATAATTTCTTGCAATGTTTGTACACCATGCAGATATAATATGTACCAGACTGTGGATGTTGTGTGGTATGGTAGGACAGATCAGTGACTCATAAAGAGTCAAGATAATGTGTGGTGTAGGTCTTCCATAGCATCACTTTAGATCTAGTTAGGCTACACTTTCAACTGGTAATCAATTCATGTATTGATTAATAGGAAATGTTATGAAAGATCTTCTGTTTTGCAGCTCGTTTTTGAAGGAGTAAGGGGAATAACTTGGGAAGGGAGCATTGCTGTGGATGACATTACCTACTCCACTCAACCTTGCCCTTATGCAACAGGTATGTATGATTGTGATAATCCATATGTGTGTCTCAGTTCTTTAAGAATTTTTTCTTTGCTGTGAATTGTACATGTATGTGTATTGGCAAATCAGTTTTTGCACACGTTCTTGTTTGTATGTTTTATTTCTGACTACAAGATTTATTTATTATGTTTTGCTTTGCTTCTTGTTTTATTTAGTCTTCTGTGAACACTTTGCTATACAACCAGTCATGGCTGTGTGGCTTGATATTCATTCGCTAGATTAACAGAAATGTGGGTTCAATTTTTGGACAGAGAATTTTCAGCAGAGAATTTTCAAGAATTCCCTGCTTTACCCATTCCCGTTATTGCTCTCCGGGCCTTGTTTGGGATAACCATACACAGTACTTTATTGTGTAGTCTCTCATGAAGTTCACTGTATCTTACACTATAGGACCTTAAATTTCGTCAACAAAAGTGAATTTTTAGAGACAAATAAATGTCACCAAATATTATTTTCTCTGCTGAAACTTACAATTTTCCAGTAGAAAATCATCCCATGTTCCCAGCAAACCTAAAAGACTTTTCTTAAATCAATAGAACTCTCAGAATCGGGGGAAAAATGGGCAAGTTAGTCATAGACGAAATTTATAGTGATTGAGCATATTTATTGGTCTCGAGCATTTTAAATCTGTTGGTCTCTGGCATTTTAATTCATCAGCTTCTACTACAACTGTGTTATTGGGTTATTTCCAACAGCCCAGAACTGTGACTTTGAGGACAGTAAGCTGTGTGGGTTTATCCAGGACAAAGGAGACGATAAGTTTGACTGGAGCTGGGCGAGCGGGGGAACAATCTCGTCGGGCACAGGGCCTCCCAGTGACCACACCTACGGATCTAAAACAGGTCATAATAGACTAACATAACTCTTATCTGTGTAGAGCAGCCTTTGTCAAACAAGAAACCAATTGCCTAGAAACAGTGGTGACGATAAAGGTGTTCCCTGTATATGGTTCAAGTTTTGTCATAAAGCTGGAAATGACATGACCTATATTTATGCATGTCTTGTTCCCCACTGGATTTTCCTTCAAGAAAGTATGGTGTAGCATTGTAATACTATTGCTAATTGCATATCTGGCCAGCAGTGGTTCTTTGTATTGGTTAGCATCATTAGTATTTGACAGTTGTGTTGTTTTTTTTTTGGTGCCGAGAAGCAGTGGACAATGCTCTTCTGGCTGTTTGTGTAGTTTAACATTCATTGAAGAGCATATATCTTCCACCAATATCTGTCCATCACATATAGGAAAGTTTGTCATTAACTTGCCACAGATCAGTTGTTTATCCTGGAAACTCTAGTTTCCTCCTCCTGTAATACAGACCACCATTGTGTAAGCGAACAAATTTTGAGTATGGCATCATACAACAGTGAAATAAATAAATAAAGTTTTGTAAACTTCACTTGCAGGGCATTACGTGTTCATTGATGTGAGTGACCCACGCGTTGCTGGGGATAACGCCTTCTTGATAAGCCCACTCTTCCCGCCAGCTCTGGGCAAATGTCTGGAGTTTTATTATTACATGTATGGCAGTGATGTTGGGACGCTCAACATATACCAGACAACTCTCACGCAAAACACCAAAATCTGGAGCAAAACTGGAGATCAAGGAAAAGGCTGGTTCCATGCTTTTGCACCAATCAAAAGCCAAGACAATTTCACCATCTCCTTTGAAGGCATTACTGGTAATGGTTTCCGTGGAGACATCGCTATTGATGACTTGAAGATCAAGTCAGAATCCTGTCCAACGAAAGGTTTGTTAATGTCTACTTTGGTGACCAATAAGTGAAAATGCTTCCTCTTAATGGCTGTTGCAAAATTTGTCGCTTAGCATGTAGTTTAATATATCAATGTCCCATATAGTACTTTATTAATAGTTAGAAATAAATATGTAAATGTGGAAACACTATGACTATGTAGAAGGCAATTTAAGATTTCTCTTTTCATACAACATAGCCAAGGAATTTGAATTCAACAAGATGCATTTTTCATGAAATAATAGCATCAAACCAATACAGTATTATTTGTTTCGGGAAACACTATTACACTTTATACTATATAGCATGCAATTTGGGATTACTCTTTTAACATGTTAGACATGCAACACCAACAATACAAGACTGACAGAACATGAAGCTTTCATGAAATATCCAGCATCAAGCCAATACAGTATTAATACCAGTGTGTCCTTTTCAAATCAGACAGCTAATATTTTATGAGTACAAAGTATTTTTTTTTGGGGGGGGGGGGGCAACATTGTCCTGACTTTAGGCACAGTTTTGAGGTTGTTGACATATTATAAACTTTGGTATCTTGTTTTTAATGCTCTGATTCTTTAATGCTGTTGTTTTTCTCAGGAGGCTGTGATTTTGAGCATGGTCTATGTTCCTGGACTAACATTCAGCGAGGGGACAAGTTTGATTGGGTGATATCTCAAGGAACTACCTCCACCCAGTTTACCGGACCATCTTATGACCACACAATTCAAACTGAAAATGGTACTTAAGAATTTCTTAAGGTTGTTTGGGATTTGGTTGATAAATGCTCAACAATGAGATGTTTTGAACTTTGCAGCGGTTATGATAATGATGAAGGAGTTTTGTGTGATGCAGTTTTTTTTAATCCAGCTCTCAGGTTTTACCACGATTAACATTTACAGTATTTGAGATTTTGTCCAGGACTAAATTTCTCATTTTTTTCCCCCTGATTTTCAGTGTTCTGTTGATATTAAGAAGCTGTTTTTAGATTTGGTAGGAAGATATGATGTTATCCTACTGGAAAAATTAAGCACCAAAAAGTAATATTTTATGAACTTAATTTGCCTTAAAAAAATTATCATTTTGAAATGAATTTGGGGGGTAAGTACACCGCAGTAATTACACAGGGTGTGTTTGTGTTCCAGTGTAGGACTACATACTAATGCAGGCTAAAATGTAATATCCAGATGTCTCTCCTCTGGAACTGATATCAGTCATCCTTAGAATTCTTGTTCCTTTTCCTGTGTAGAACACTACTTGCTTATGCAGGCAGACACATTATATGTTTGTGTCTCACTGTCTGATTTTACCTGAGTACTTAATAATACAAAACTTGTTCCTTTCCCTGTTTAGGACATTACCTTCTGATGGAAGCAGACACAGCTAGTAAGTGGGGTTCGACATGTCAGATATCCAGCCAGATGTTTCCAGCAACTTCCAGTGGCTGTTTCCGATTCTGGTTCTACATGTATGGCTCTGGCGTGGGAACTTTACGGGTGCTCCTTATGATCCCTGGAGCCAGGTATTCTATCCTGTGGACCCTGAGAGGTGACCAAGGTGACCAGTGGTTGTATGCACAGACCCCTATTGACAGCAAGGGAAAGAGCTTTATTGTGAGCACTCAGCTGATGTTCATGATGTTTTTGTCTATTATTGTTCATGTTTCCTTTAGTCATTTGTATGTTTCATATGGAAATTGTTACATTTTAAAGAGTTTTTCAATAAAAAATTGATATTTGCTAATGAAATCAAAGTTGCCCTTTGTACCTAAAATAGCTCATGTTTTCACTTTTCAAAATATTTCAGACCCGTAACTGTCGTATTTATAGCATTAAAATGATTTTAAATTTTTAAAAAGTTATAAGACATCCTACATTATAAATTTTACGGATAACATATGTACATACAAGTTTGTGGCTGATATTTTCTGTAATTATTTGGGCTGTTCTAAAATAAGAGCAGAAATTTTATTGGATTTGCGCTGATTGATTTTGTGCCCAAAACTTTTTCTTTGGGCATTTTTTCTAATGCAAAATATTTCAGTAATAGTACGAGAAAAAGAAATGATAAAATAAGCGGGCTATTTTTTTAAAATGATTGGGGAAGGTGTATTAAACTGTAAAGAAAAGACTTTAGAAATAATCATTCTACCCATGGTAATATTCGCCAATCAGATAACTGTGGAATCATGGTATTAAACCCTGTACCTGTGTATTACAGATCACCATGGAGGGACGGCGCGGAAGTTCTACAGTAGGGGACATCGCTATAGATGATTTGTCCTTTACTAACGACATCTGTGGAGGTGAGATTCGTCACTTTTAGTCCTCAGATTTGAATGAATGTTGTTGAGTTAGTTTCAGACATTTGATACATTTGAGAGAGCGGGCATGGCCAAAAAGTTAAATATGCTTGTTATGACACACAGGGTACAGGTTCAATCCTGCACAATCTAATCTTCATTAAAGATGGCTTGTCTTACACCAACATGGAAAGTGTATATCTGTGGAAAACTTCATCAGTAACGTGCCAAAGGTATGAGGTTTTCCCCATGCACATTTGTCTCTGGGAACTTGTCAAAAAACAAATAGAGAGCTTGACTGATTTATTTGCATATATGTCACCTTACTTATCTCTCTATTAGTAGTCATAATGGGGAAGTATCACAAGTCAGGTAGATTGGATTTTAAAACCAGTGAAGTAGGTCAACTGTACACAAGCAGATGCATCAGACTACATGTACACTGTGTACCTGTTCTGACCTGAATCCTCTACATGGGTTTATCATCTGTACCACATTGTGCCATCACTGTCTATCTCCACTGTTACACACTGGGTTATCTGGCGGCCTAATGATGATAACAGTTGTCTGATGGTCACTCTGATGACTTTTATCTAGATCTTTATCATTAAGATGTCTTACTTGTTTAGCCTTTTCAGATGATGTTGAATTCCCAGAAATACTTTTCATTATTGAAAATTTGTTTTTTGTTTGTTTGAAATACAGTTGAATGATGTAATAAATAAGCAGAAAGTGCCTCATTTTGATATGTTTCTGTTGTGATTATGAGAGCCTCACTGGAAAAGCAAGCCACTTGTCCTTGACCTATAGGGTTTCAGGTTCAAATCCAGCTCCTGAGTATCTAGTGGCTGGTTTGAATTCCATCACATCTGCGATTTACCTTTGATGATGATTCTCTCTTGTAGTCCAACCCCAGAAGGCCCGCCCAGGGTTTAGACCCTCCACCTCCACCATACCCACCACAACCACCCCCAGGGTAACAGAGGTGACCCCAGGTGAGTAGCAGATAAAGTACACGTTCTGAAAGTACCTTAATTGACGTAAAATTTCATCCACAAAAGCTCATGTTTAGAGGCAAATAAATGTCACAACATATTATTTTCTCTCTTAAAACTTACAATTTTCCAGTAGAATATCATGTCATGTTCCAAGCAAACTGGAAAACACCTTTCTAAAACCAATAGACATCTCAGAATCATGAAGAATTGGGAAGTTTTTCATTGACGAAATTTCAAATGTGATTTTTTTGTTGTGGCAACCCATTAGACAACTAGGCCAGTACTGGGCTGGCTAAACGTACGTGTATGTGGCTACTGGGGAATGCATCAAACTTTATCACTACTTTGAGAAATGACATATCCGTTGTTTTAAATCTCTGGGAGACTATCCAGCAACATGTGGATAGTCGTGGATTTCCACTGCTGTTCACCATATACGTTAAATATTCTTGAGTACGCTGTAAAAAAACGATCTAATAAATATTGCTTTAAAACTTGATCTTGACATATTAAACTGCTGATGAATTTGGATAATCTGAATGTTGTTTCTCTAAAAAGTTTTATGTAATGCCCATCTGGATAATTTTACCTGAGCTGCTCTAAAGGATTGTAAAGCATGTATGATCTTAACGAGTATGTCTGAAGCTCCCAATGCAGGTCTAGATTACAGGTATTAATGTAGAGGTCATATCAGCTTGTCCACTTCAGGGCATAACTTAAGATTGCAGCTTCGTAATCTTTTATCAATTTAAGAGGATGGTCTCAAGTTCACCTGTAAGCTGTCAACATGTTAGACATTGGGGTGTTGATCCTTGTGCTCTATGTGTGCACAGTTTGTGTACTTTCTGTGGAGTATGGGGGTAATAAGGGAGGGCGTGCAGGCACCCCCGTGCTGTCCTCTGCCCTGGGGTACAGGGCCAGCACTGAGGCTGGACAGGGGTGGGTTACCACCGCATCGACCACTGTTAACATCATCACCACTTATGGTAATACTGCATGTACTCTCATAGACCATAATATCACTTAGGGGACATTTACCTTAATTGCTTTTTGACAGGTTTTCTCAGTAAAAGGTAGAAATATGCCTGTATTTATTGCAATAGAGAGATGGTGAAGATGGAATATAAATGTTTTCTAGCAAAAGTAGCAAAATTTTAAATTAAGTTTAAAATGAAATTTTTTCAGTGTGTATATGATTGTTGTTGTTGATTTTCTAGCACCCACCCAGTATGACTGTAACTTTGAAAGTGGCTTATGCGCCTGGACTCAGGACACTGCGGATGACTTTGACTGGGATAGAACACAAGGCCCCACCAGCAGCAAGTCTACAGGACCTACGAATGACCACACTTATGGAAACAGTAAGGATGACTGTAGCAGGAATAAGCGTCTTCATGTTTGACAGACAGTAAAGATTAACAGGCAGCACTGAAACCTGGGAATTGGGCATGATCAAGTGGTTACAGTGCTTGTCTTTCAGTTGCAAGGTCAAACAAGACAAAGGTTTAATACCATTCTCTTACAGGGAATTTTCAAGTTGCATTTGCCTAAGTTGTTCTTGGGGCCTTACTGGTGGTAAGTGGTCCCTTTGTATGTCACAGTTCTCTTGCCAAAGGACTTTTATTTCCTCCTAGCACTCCAGTTTTCTCCACCCATAATAATACTGGCGGCTGCCGTGTAAATGTAACATTCCGTCAGCAGGTAAAAATAACCGTTAAAAACAAACGGTAGAATGTATGGCAGAAGTATTTTAATTCTTCCAAGCTGAAATCTACATAATATGTATTCTGTATAAGGTCAGCAAGACATTGGCATTGTGCCTAACACTGATCATCAAGGTTTAAACATAATCAACCAGAAAAATAGATCATTGATAGAATTGCTGACAACAAGATAATGCCGGGTCAGGTTGAATCATACCAAAGACTTTAGAAATGGCACTTGTTGCTGCCTCGTTTGGTGCTCAGCACTGAAGGGTTAGAGCAAGGAAACATGACTGGTTGGCCCAGTGTCAGTATGATGTGACTGGGTGACGTGTCATGACATTTCAGTGGTGGCAGCACTTTGACGGCATGGACTCACCCTGCCACAAGAGGACACAGTATATGTACCAACACCCTAATGATTCCATGTCATAATATTTTTTTATTTATTTGATTGGTGTTTTACGCCGTACTCAAGAATATTTCACTTATATGCGGAAGCCAGCATTATGGTGGGAGGAAACTGGGCAGAGCCCGGTGAAAACCCACAACCATCCGAAGATTGCTGACAGACCTTCCCATGCCATGTCGTAATATGTGGTTGAAGAAATGCTAATTACGACGTAAAACCCCATGCATATATACATACAATGAAATGAAGAATTTTTCTGACTCATGTGTTTGGTGTTTTCAGGTTCTGGCTGGTACATGTTTATCGAGACTTCCCCGCCCCGCTTACCCTATGACAAGGCCCGTCTGATGAGCCAGCTAATCAGTGATGGGGTGACACGCTGCCTAAGCTTCTGGTACCACATGTACGGCGCACACATCAACAAACTTAACGTCTACCTCATGACCTCGGATGGACTGGGTGACCCAGTGTGGACAAAATCTGGCACCCAAGGGGATACTTGGCACAAGGGGTCTCTTACTATACAGTCTAAGGCCACCTACCAAGTGAGTGACGACTGGAACATTTTAAGATTAAGTGTCTGGTGGCTACCACATAATTATGGTCTACAAGTATGTGTTTTTATAGAGAAGGAATTGCGAATAACATGCAGTTTGTGGGCTTCAAGATCACATAATATCATTGAACTAGCGAACAGTATCAGTGTAAAAAGCCATCCAGAAAGTACTGAATTTCATGTTAAGTGCAAGATTAAAGACTCTTTCTGTTTAGTTCATATCTTTCATAACTGATGCATATTAAGTGGTTGTTGTTGTTGTATCGCAGGTTGTATTTGAGGCTATTCGAGGTTTGAGCTTGAATGGTGACATAGGATTAGATGACATCCGGGTTTCTTCAGGACCGTGTTCCTCATCAGGTTTGTGTACCTCCTTTTGCAAAATGTCAATTTAACACAAAAGTATCAAAAATTGTGTGGATACATGTAAAATTAAAGTTGGGTCCTCAATAGCCTAGTGGTTAGTATGCTATAGCAGCAAAGTGACCAAGGAACCTCTCACCACTGTAATCACAGAGAGTTCCACCAAAGGTGACATGATAAAGGTAAAGGATATGATTGTGAGATTTTATGAGATTTATATATATGACTTTGATCTATTTTCAGCAAAAACTGTCATTGATTGTGACTTTGAGTCACAGTCTCTCTGTAACTACAAGGTAGATGATGGGAACATGCCAGGATGGACATGGCAAGCAGGATCCACCCAGACATTCAAAACTGGCCCCAAATATGACCACACTCTCAACTCTAAGGATGGCCACTATGTGTATGTGGCCTCCAGGCTTGCATCAAAAGTGGTGAAGTTCAAATCACATTTAACTAGTCCTTTGGCCACTCATACGTCCGATGCACAATGCTTGCAGTTCTACTACCACATGTATGGGAGAGACATAGGCTGGCTTAACATCTACCTGCTGAATGCCACTCAGACTGTTGCCAATGGTCAGCTGGGAAGTCCACTGTGGTCAAGGGCTTTTGACCAAGGGAACCAGTGGCTGGAAGGCCAGGTCACTCTACACCCTGCACAGAGCTTTAAAGTATGTCCATGGAAGCTGTCTGCTGTCACTATGAAGTCGGTTAAAAGATATTATTGCTTGAAGTTTCAGTGAAAAGAAAATCTAAAATTATAACATTTCACCTTTATGCTCAGTCATGATGTTATATTATTTTAAACAATCATCAGTGTAGGTTGTAGAAGAAAATTCTAATAAGGAAATTATTTTGAAAACAACTTACTATCTACACCCGGGCCTATGATATTTGATTGACAAAAGGTATTTTGAGCCACAGTCAGTGTTCACTTAAATCAGCAAATAGTTTCACAAACTTTGGGTTCTGGTTGACTAAGGATTTTATTACTTCTCCTGATATAGGGAAGTGTAGCCTAAAAGAAATTTAAGATGTTATTGTTTGTCTTTTGTCTTAATTAGGTTATTGATGTTTGCCTGTTGTCTTCCATTAGGTTGTATTTGAAGGGGTCTATGGATTAGGACGTTTTGGGGATATTGCTCTTGATGATGTCAGCCTGAAAGACAAGACATGTTCAAAACCAGGTAATCATGTCTTCTACTCATTGCTGTCACCATAAGGTAGATACTATTTGTTGTAAAAATGGGATTCGATAATTGAGCAGCATTCACATGGTGTGTATGAGGTCCGGAAAGTCTTGAAAATCCTGGAATATTGAAATCAAGTTTTCCCGGCCTCTATAAACCTGGAAAATAAGATTTTTTTGCACTTAGGCCTTTAAAAAACCTTGAAATTGAGACTACAGAACCAGTCAGAGTTAATGTACACAGTATATTGATATTCTGTTGGAGAAATTTAATAGTTTCCAGAATCTTCAAAATTGCTTAGTATGCTGCTTTCTTTAAGTGAAAGACATCAAGATCATTGTTCTTGTAAATTGTGCATAAGTGTAGAATATTTATATCAAGTAGCCTGGAAAATGTGAATTTTGGGCCTGTAAATATCACAACCAACAGAGTGTTGTTATATGGAGTTCAGGCTTTCACCAGCTTCTGTCTGAGATTATTATCAATGAGCCCAATCAGATCCACAAGTGAACAGTTAATTTAAATGTGTCAAGTCCTCAGATGTTTGTATGGGACAGTATGAGGGTCACATGATCTTGGTTGTTATGACAGAACGGTGTGGAACTATGAATTTAACAGGAATTGCAGAAGTGCACAGTTACATTTGTCATGTCTATGTGTTTTCTGTTTCAAAATAGCTACACACACACAAATGACCTCACTTCAAGTTTTGACTCAAGTTCAAAACTTAAAAATACTGGTGTTTTTGATCACATATACCTTTATTTTTGTGCTCTTCAGGTTTTTGTGACTTTGAGAATGGCCTATGTACTTGGACAAACCAGGCTGGTGATGACTTTGATTGGGTCAGGGGTCACGGCTCAGAGATGTCTACACACAAGGGACCAAGTTCCGACCACACGTTGGGCACAAAAGATGGGACATATATGTATGTGAAGCCGGGCAAACCACAAAAAGCAGGCGATGTGGCCCTGCTGGGCAGCACCGTGTTCCCGCCCAGTAACCAGTCAGTCTGTATGAGTTTCTGGTATCACATGTACGGTGCAGACATTGGTACGCTCAACATCTACATAAGGACAGACGTGGCCAATAATCAGTCCCGATCCACCAGGTGGAGCCTGGATGGCGATGCTGGCTCCGATTGGTTGAACGGTCAGTTACCCATTGGACAGCAATACACACAGAATCCTTACCAGGTATGGACAAAACTCACTTTACATGTATAGCCATGTAAGTGGCAGTGTGCCATGTAGACTTTTAATGTCAAAGGACATCATTTGATTCCACTTTGTGCATGCCTGATGTTAACATGAAGTGACATATCTCCGACACATGATACATTTATGTCAAGGGTATTGCAGAACATAAATTATAAATGCTAAAACTCTTCTATTGCAAAAATTCTAGCATTGGATATGTTTTATGCATGTTTTATGCATGTTTTATACGTGTGTTAAGAGTGGGAGAAACTTAATAAATCAAAATATTTTACCTGTAGATCATTAAGATGTTTTAGCCTTAGTTTTGTACCTTGTCTGATGTAAAAGCTAAGAAAAGTCTCATTTTAATTAATTTGTTTTACAAGCCTCACTTACCAGATACACACAACTCTTACTGGGCAAATGCTCTTACTTGTACAGGTGTACGTATACTTCTATAGATACTCACATCATTAGCAGGCTTTAAATACCAAGTTAACGCAACCTTTGCTTATAGGGTCCACACACCACTGTGATTTTGTAACAGGTACACATATCAGTTAGTTTTCATCTACATTCTTGACTTACTTGGCGAACTGCTCACTAAAATTACACCAAATCATATTCTATAAAAATATGCACACCAATGCTTAGCTAAGAATTTACTAAGCAAATTAAGTGCATGGGTGTGTGTTACAGGTGACGTTCGAGGCTGTTCTGTCTTATGGAGCAGTTGGGGACATCTCAGTGGATGATTTAACATTTACGGCTGGAGACTGTCAGGTTGTGCCTGACTATGCCGACATCACTGATACATGTACGTCACTTTTAACAAGCTTAATAATAAATGTTTTCTCGGGCTGTCTAGCTGTACTACTGACAAAACTGTCCAACGTCATGGTTGAAACACTGCTGATTCATTCACTTATCCATCTGTTACTGAACCTAGGGTTCAATTAAGCATATTCTGAGAGTATGCATTAGTTTGTTCTAAGACTGACAGACTTACACCTATTTGGCCAACCCAGCCAATCTCAAAAATCAGATTAAAACCATGCATAAATTGCTCTGAAAGTTGGGTTTTAATATGTCAGAGTGTTGAAGAATTAGGGTAGAACTAGATCATGTAACCTTGTTTGGCATTACTGATAGACCTGACAGATTATGTAGGTATTAATCTCAGACCCATGGTTTCCTGTCTTGAACAGCCCCGACCTATGCTGAATGTGACTTTGAAGGAGACCTGTGTGCCTGGACTGTGCTAGCCTCCCCTTCCTCAGCCTATGTCTGGGGCCGGTACAACGGCAGCACGCTGACTAGGGGGACAGGCCCTCTGACTGGACATGGTGGTGACGGTATGGAAAAAATTTGATTACAATCTCTGAGCCCCAGTACAAGGAGAATATTGGACCAAATTTTTGGCCTAAAACTTAAATATAAAGGCACTCAGATATGGTGTTGATTAAAATTTAGTTTGTTTGATGTTAAATTCTATCGGACTTTGTTTTGTGTTAAAAGTACATTTTTAAACTGTTTAGGCCATCAGAAAAAATATTTTCATTGATAACGCAACCGACCCTTTGAAAAACAAAGGCCTTATCCAAAAGATTTTCTTGGGATTTTTACTTCTTTTACAATATTAATCTCTTCGAAATCTATCCTTCGCATTGCCAGAATAAAAGATAAAATTGACTGACTCTAATTTTTCTGATCAGTTCACGTTATGCCCAACAAAGAATTTCGTAAGGATGACACAGTTTCTGCAAAATGTTACATTGTTTAAAACATGAATTAACATGCATACACTTGATGTAAACAAGAACTGCTGTAGGTCTGATTTAATAGTGTGCACACTATTCAATGCCTTGTGTGTAATATTCCAGGATTCTATGCATATGTGGAGAGTTCACCGAATGGAAAGTCTGGCGACTCTGCCGCCATACAGACCCCTGTCCTTGCGGCCTCGTCGACTGCAGGGAACTGTCTGTCCTTCTGGTACCATATGTATGGCCCCACCATTGGACAGCTGAATGTGTATGTGAGCACTTCTGGAGAGAGAACACTGCGCTGGCAAAAGTCAGGCACTCAGGCAAACAAGTGGATGTTTGGACAGTTTACCATTCGGTCACTTAATGATTATCAGGTATCAGTTGCTCTGGATTATTCATCCCCTATGAGAAGTGGAGAACCTGTCAGACTTTCAAATCTCTTTTTCTGACTTTCAGCTGTTTTTTGTTTGTTTTCAACAAAATGGTGACTGTTTTTGTTCTGTTATGGATGTTGACAGCTGTATGCTTGTTTTCTTGTTCTTTTTTAATTTAATCAGTGTCATCTCATTGTTAGTGAGGCTTTGGTGACAGTATTAAAATGGTTGGCAGCGGTGGTGAGGCCTTAGTTGAAGATCACCTGAATCTCTGGATACTAGATATTCTGAAGTTTGCTATCTGAAGTATTATGTTAAGAAATGGTATCATGCTGTCATTAACTGTGGAATACAGCCTAACATTGGCTGAAAACCACTTTTCTTCCACCAGTATATCTGCATACCTGTACATCACATGTGAGAAAGTTCTTCAATAACTTGCCAGAGGTTGGAGGTTTACCCTGAGCACTCCGGTTTCTTTCACCTGTATGACTGGCTGCCATCATATAAAATAAAATATAAAATGAATACATACATCAATCTGACAAAAAAAAAAAAACGCTCATAACTGACAGTTGTTGTCTTAAGTGTCATGTTAGGAAATTAAAGGTATCACTGCTCACACTGCGATTTCTGACAACTGTTTTGTTTCTTGGTAGATAACAGTCGAAGCTGTGATGGCAAAGGGACGCCTGGGAGACGTGGCTATAGATGACATTTACTTGGACACAGCACCCTGTCCTGCTACGAGTGAGTTCAGATGCATCATTTAAAAACACAGACGAGTTTCTGAATCTTCTTCATGTGTGATTTACAACGCTTCAGGAGCTCTCCTGGTGTTTCCACCTGCGGTAACTTTTCACAAGATTGGTGGTTCAAATCCAGCTTCTGACAGTAATGTAGACTAAACGCTCAATCCCAGCAGCAAAGTGGGTTATCAACTTCCCATCATACACCACAGTAATATATAAACTTTTCAAAGAAATGAAATAATGGGTTGTGTAACTCTTAAAAACGGAAGTCATTTTGATTCAATATTTCCAGACATTATAAGGCTGTCAAGGTAGAATCTTGCCATAAAGCAGTTGACTGGGGCTGAGATATTGGCCTACTTAACCTAAGTAATTCAAGATGTACATGTATGTGTTTACATGAATGGTATTGGATTGTGTTGATTAACATGGTAGTGCAAAGTGTTGATCACCATGGTATTGCATTGTGTTGATTAACATGGTAGTGCAAAGTGTTGATCACCATGGTATTGCATTGTATTGATTAACATGGTAGTGCAAAGTGTTGATCACCATGGTATTGCATTGTATTGATTACCATGGTATTGCAAAGTGTTGATCACCATGGTATTGCATTGTGTTGATTACCATGGTATTGCAATGTATTGATTACAGTGGTATTGCAATGTATTGATTACCATGGTATTACATTGTGCTTTTTTGTGTGTCTGTCCAAATTTACTTAGTAAAATATGCCTTAAAAAAAACTGAGCACAAATCCACCCTGAATACATGTTATGTACTGTGGCAGAGACATGCAGCTTTGAGGTGGATTATTGCGGATGGAGCCAGGATATGAGCCAGCCTCTCAACTGGACCCGACTGACCCCTGACAAGACACAGCCTCAACAGGGACCCTCTGTAGACTATACCACACACACGACTCAAGGTAACACACCTGGCATTCAAACTAACTTTATGATCATTCAGTTAGGTGACTTCATGCATAACTTTGTAATGAAAGACATCAGTTCTCATTAACTGTGGATTGCTCCTGCTCTTGCTGCATTTGGAGCCATAGTGACAATAGGCAATTGCTCTTGAGGCCATTTGTAGGGTCTAATGTTTGTTGAAAACCACTAGGTAAGTAGGAAAGTTTGTCAGTAAATTTGCCAGAAGTCGTTTGGTTACTCTGGGTACTCTTGTTTTCTCCACCCATAAAACTGACCACCATGCTATATATGCAGAATTTTCAAGTATGGCATAGACAGAGCAATCAGATAAATAAATCGTGGTTAACAATAGAAGTTTCTAAATGCGTTGTGTTTCCCTGCAAAAGGAAATGTCAATAAAAGTGATCATAAAATAAAAGTTTCCAGAGATGTGTTGTTTACGTCATCATGATATTAGCAAGAATATTTTCATTATCTCCATATATACATTGTTCCATGTGGCACTTTCCCTCTTTTATTCTTCAAAAATATGCTTCCATGTCAGTTACCATACCAATTTGATAATTTGTTTACTTGCTGGCACAGGTCATTTCATCTCTCTGATGCTGGGCCCCTCCTCCCACATCGGTGACTTCACTCAGCTGACCAGCCCTGTCTTCCCACCCACCTCCACCATTGGAGAATGCTTCCAGTTTTACTACTACATCTCTGGACCCACTACAGGGATTGTGAGAGTGAACAGCCAGGCTGTTGGAGGGTCTGAAGGGGAGGACTCTAGCTCCTTAGACACCCATGTGCTCAACCAGTGGCGCTTTGCTCAGATCCCTATCCACAGTCCCACGGACAGCTACCAGGTATTATAGCAAGAGCATTTAGGTAGTGTAATGGGATGATATATAAGCTTTATCTACCTTCGGGCTGGGGGAGTTTCCCTTCAGTCTTTTGGCAGAAGCATGAACACAAAACCCAGAGATTGTTGGTTCAAATCCCCAGCTGGTAAGCCTGGTCTCAAGAAGGGTGTATAAAGATGTTACAATAATTCTCTTTATAATATACTACATTTCAGTTAAAAATACTTCTTTATATAAGAGCAAAGGTAAAACAAGTTGTTGGTAATGTAGAGAGCAACCCTATTGGTATTTGTAGGGAAAGAAATCAAGAAAAAAGTTATTAGGTGATATATTCTTGTCACTGTAGGCAAGCTTTGCTAGTGAAGACATACATATACAACCATTCACTGTGTTATTAAGTATCTTTCCTACAGTATGTTGGCAGTATTGACCATTGGCCCTTGACCTATAAGAACATTTGGCTGTGGCCTTTCATCAGGGAAGTACCTGACAAATACCTGGCATGTAGTGGTGGTTTCTTCTGGGGATCTGACTGGATTCCTCCGTCTATAAACCAGACATATGTGTCTACATAATCTTCAAACAATATGTGAATAAAATGTCTTGGCTGATTCCAATGCATGTTAATAGTGGATTAGCTTGAGGTAATTTAGATTTTTTTTGGTATTTTCTTTCTCATCATTTTTTGTATTTGTAAGCTTTATAGATAAGTATTGTACCAGTATGTTTCTCATCTTCAGATTGTGATAGATGGCATTGCTGGCAGGTCCCCAGGGGGCTCGATTTCATTGGATGACCTCTACCTTAACCCCGCACCTTGCCCTCCTCCAGGGTCATGTGACTTTGAGGCCGGACTGTGCGGTTACATGAACTCACCTGACGATGATTTTGATTGGCTGAGAGGATCAGGAATAACACTCTCTGTTTTCACAGGCCCTAAGATTGACCACACAACAAACTCAGATTCAGGTACATTCATTCATGATTTCATACAGATTGACAGATTTGTCTCACCTCCTTAAATAAACTGTCCATTATATGAAAATGGGTCATACAGATTTGCAAGTGCAGCATAATGACCCAGGAGCCTCTCACTAATGCGGTCGCTGTGAGTTCAAGTCCAGCTCATGCTGGCTACCTCTCCATCCTCTCGAGCAACATGTTGTTTATGGTTGTGGGTCTCTCCCGGGCTCTGCCCGGTTTCCTCCCATCATAATGCTGACCATGTGTGAGCACCCACCTTTGATTTTTGCAGGA
Source organism: Liolophura sinensis (assembly GCF_032854445.1). Taxonomy (NCBI): domain Eukaryota; kingdom Metazoa; phylum Mollusca; class Polyplacophora; order Chitonida; family Chitonidae; genus Liolophura; species Liolophura sinensis. The sequence continues at coordinate 46,871,543 of NC_088300.1, forward strand.
GTTATATTTTGAAAATACAAAAAAGTGAAATGCTAAAAGTATGAAAAAAATAGCATTTTGAAAGTACTAGTATGAAAAACTAATTGTGAAAAAAAAATCTCTAACATGAAAATTTTTTTTATTATTGACTAATTTACTTTTAGTACCGGAGGACATTTTAGTATTGTTGGCCTTGTCTTTAGAGTAATCCATCTATTGTCCTAACTGTTGTTCACCACTGCTACATGCTGGAATTTTGCGTCTGTAGGCTCATACATGTTCATCGAGTCCAGCACTAGAGGGCTGAAGCCTGGATCCAAGGCGTGGCTCGTGTCTGAATCCCTGTCCCCGACAACAGGTGCCTGTTTGACTTTCTGGTATCACATGTATGGAGCAGGTGAGTGCATCAAAAGGGAGAGGTTAGTCTTAAATCTTAATCTGAATTGTATCCTAACTCATTTTCTGGGATCCTCATGGAAGAATTATTTAAATTATTTTTCAGTAATTATACTTGAAAGTGAAAGTTTTCTTAATGCCAGAGTTGCCAGACAGAATTTATAGCAGTCATTCTGAGACTTACGGTAGACAAATTGTATATATTGTTTTCTTTGTCTGTTGTATTGCTTCATCAATCCATAAACTTAACTCCTGTCATTTCATTAAAATATGGCATTATAGCTCAGTTGAATAAATGAATAAATATTTTTTTCAAATCAATATATAGAATAACATCTCTTCTACATGTAGCTGTGAAATACTGTGTTTCTTTAGATATTTGCTTTTTGGATAATGTGCTGTAACATGAAGAGAACCTTTTTTTTCTTTAGGCACAGGAAGTTTTGCAGTACATCTTATCACTCTTGTCCAGTCCATCAACACAACACTGTTTTCTGTGTCTGGTAACCATGGCAATGTGTGGCTAAGTGGAAAGGTGAATGTAACGAGTATCAATGAGTACAAGATTGTGTTTGAGGCTGTCAAGGGGAGTAACTCCACCAGTGACATTGGCCTGGATGACATTAGGATAACTCCTGGTCTCTGCTCCTTGCAGATGACCCCCACCCCTGCCACAGCCACTGCCACACCCACCCCAGGTAAGATCAATGTGAAGTCAGGCTCATACTAGGCTGGCATTACTAACATGTTCTTTCTGCTGTTGATTACCATAACAGCCTGAAAAATGAGGTAAATGATCAAAGTCATTAACTTTTATGTGTTAGTTACGCATCTTTTTAATGGTTTTTCCTTTCTGCTGCAAGAAGATCTCTAAATCTAGTTGATATCATGTCACAAACTTCCATGTCTTCATTAGGGTTCATGAAATTTTAGCAACGAATGTGCATCATTGTTATATTATAAATTGCAGAATTACCCCCCTTGTTTCTATCAGTAGGAGGAACAAGTTGTGTTTCCACTTTCACTTAGTATTTGCCTTTTAATGTTGGCAATTCTGCTTTGTTTATGTTGGACTGGTATTAAATAATTAAAGTAGTGTTTTTCCTGAACTTCTGTGTGTACTTGGTGCAGATGTGAACATCTCTTTGGAATGATTTCAGCAACGACATTTGCTTGTGATTTTGAGAATGGCTTGTGCAACTGGAAGCAGGATACCACTGAAAAGTTTGCCTGGGGTCTTATCAGTAACAAAGCAGCCGTCCGTACTTTACCCAAGTATGACCATACAACCGATTCCTATCAAGGTAAGATATAATCAGCAGCAGATAGGCTGAATACACATTATTTGATTAGAATGATAGACAAAAGGATGGACTAAGTAAAATTAGTAAAGTATTGATCAGAGATTCTGCCCATATTTATTCCTGTGGTTGATCTTAGGTTTGTCTTGTGATCCATAAGAAAAGGGCCCTGGCTGTCTCAGTTGCAGTCATGCAAGTGAAAATTCTCAAGTATGATGATAAATACCAATCAAGTAAAAAAATTAAATTAATAAATGTTCACAGAAGTGAGGACACTCTGTATTTTTTCTGGTTAAAAACACTTCACATATTTTCCAAATTTTCATCCCCTTTTTTAGGTCACTATGTCTATGGGAGGACCTCGAGATCTGCTAACAGCTCTGCTCGTTTGCTAAGCCCCCACTGTACACCCCTGGGAGTGCTGCCTGACGTTCTGGTACTACATGAGCGGACAGGATGTGGATACTCTTAATGTCTACCTCCAGCAGGGCTCTCTTGGGGACCCTGTTTTCACTCGCGATGTGTCTAAAGGAGCACAGTGGAACTATGCTCAGATAGCACTCCCCCAGCAGTCTGGTGCCCAGGTACATGTAACACCTATCCTTACATTTGTTTATTCTCTACAGCTGGACAGTTCAGGAAGGTTCATGCATATCCGATTTAAGGTTTCGGTCGAAATTAGGCAGGTGCCCTGGAGCTAGTAAAGTGACTGCAGCTGGTGTTTAGGTAGTGTGGCATCACAAGAAGTCTTTGCCACTCAAAACACAGCTTATAATGTTGGAATAGCTCTTATTCAGTTAAAGATTACTTGTTTACATGATATATAATGTAAACTTTACAAAGAATTTGCTGTGTGTGAATATAAGGAAAAAATGTGAGATGCATTTCAGAGTAAGTTGCAGTTTGATGAATGGACCAAAATAACCAACCTTACAATTTGAACATTGATTGATTTTATTCACTGAAAAAAAATAATCTCAAAATGAAATGCTGTTATATCAGTTTTCAAGAGGTCTTTCTCTTGATGCTAACATCATCTTTACATTGGCTTTTCCTTTAATATGATTATATCTGATGACAAGATTATTGCACCCGTCTCAGAAATAAATAAATTCCCATTTCCTGCTGTAATACATGGCCGACACTCCAAACAGTGAGACATATTGTTAATAGTCTATTATCCTGGTTTTGTTTTTGTGTACTCTATAAGATGACAATCTGTGGTTTGTTTTCATATATGACTATTTGTGTGTTATATCTTTTTGTCTGATCTTGCTGGCCGAGCAGCTGAGACTTGTTCAGTTCATAACAATGAGGTGATGTGTTCAATTCCAGCTCCTAGCTCCTGCTACAACTGTATATCAAGAAGTTTTTAGTTATCAGCCAGGTTTCACTCACCAACTAACTTGATTACTGTCAAGTAAAAACATCAGTTAAATAAATAAAAAATAACTTGTTGCAGATCGTGTTGGAATCTCGTGCTAATAAGAACTACAAGGGTGGAGTTGTTTCCCTTGATGACATCAGCGTCATATTGGACAAGTGCCCTGCCATGAGTAAGTCTGATAGCTTTACCATGTCATAGACAGGGAATTTTTAGATTCGTCTGCTTTCATCCTTGTTGTCTTGGTGACAGTTAATAAGCAGTCGAGTGAACTAGTGGAACTATTTGCATTGTCTCTGTATTTACTTATTGTTCTGTTTGTAGATATCTATCATTCTGTTTGTAGATACCTGTGACTTTGTTGGTAGATACTGTGACTTTGTAGATACCTGCGACTCTGCTTGTAGGTACCTATTGTAGATACCTGTGACTTTGTTCGTGGATACCTGTGACTTTGTAGATACCTGCGACTCTGCTTGTAGATACTTGTGACTTTGTTTGTGGATACCTGTGACTTTGTAGATACCTGCGACTCTGCTTTATGGTACCCGTGACTCTGCTTGTCTGCAACTCTGCTTGTAGATACCTGTGACTCTGCTGGTGGTGCAGTACATCTAGGTACCCCTGACTCTGTATTTACCTGTCAATCTATTTGTAGATACCTGTGACTTTGAGGAGGATACACTGTGTGGTTATCAGCAAGACCAGCAGGATGATGCTGATTGGACAAGAGCATCCCATAAAAACAATGGACCAGTCAATGATCACACATATGGAAGCACATTAGGTACTGCATAACTTCAGATTTGTGTCATCCAGGTTTATGTAATATGGTGCCTACTCAGTTGACAGTTTGATTGCTGCCATGATCCTGCAAGTAAATGTAGTCCACAACCTAATAAAGTTTTAAATTTTATTTCCTTATTCACATCAGCTCTAATAAGCTAGTTTGTTGTCCATATCTGTTCTGTGATAATGTTTACCTTGATCAGTTCTCTTAATTGTTCATATCTGTTTTGTAATACATGTAATGATCTTTTGTTCATATCTGTTCTAGTAAACTGTTGTCGTGTTCACATCTGTTTTGTAATAATGCTCCTTAATTGTTCATGTCTGTTCTAATATACTATTCTCTTGTTCATATGTGTTGGTTATAAATGTTGTGTCCATTCAGTTTTATAAGTATATATGATCCCTTGTTCATATGTGTTTCACCTGTGAACTTTTTCTCCTGTTCTTTATGTACGCGCCACGATATGCCTGAAATATTATCAATGTGGCAATAAGACGTAATCATTCATTCCTTCCTTCCTGTTCCCAGTTGTATTTTTTCGTTCTCCTGTGCAGGTCACTACATCCTGTTGGACCTGTCCGCAGTGGAGGAAGAACAAGTCGCTCGTGTGTACAGCCCTGTGTACAGTCCTTCAGCCACACAGTGTATCACATTCTACTATCGCATGAGAGGCGACGACGTGGGCACTTTGAATGTGTATGTGTTCAGCAGTGGTCAGCTTGGGAAAGCTGTATGGTCACTGTATGGTGACCAGCTAGACATGTGGAATAAGGGTAGTGTGACGGTTGGCAGTGCTGACCCGTATCAGGTAAGTGTGATATAAAGCTCTTCAAAACTTAAGATACACGTGAGCTTAGTTTGAGACAAAACTCAGTTTATGGATACGGATTTAGCCCTAGTCATTGATGACTGTACAACGTTTAAGACTGAACTGCTCACACATGAGTAATTCCATCTGTGCAACCCCTTGTTGCGTCCAGTACCCAAGCGCTTACGTCTGGATGCAGAAGTCAATTTGAGCTGGGTCTTAAGCCCTTGTCTATGCCAAGCGATGTCTTACTCTGGGTTTAAATGTCTGTCACCAACTTAATCTACCTTGATGTAACCCTTTATTCCACTACCATGTTACTCTTCGTCTATGACTTATACAGTCAGCCTGTATCTGCATCAGGTGTTTTCTGTAAGCATATTCCATTTGTGGATGGAATGATTTCTTTGGACTTTTGACATTCCTTCTAGGTTTTGGTCCTAGGATGTAAAATTCTGTTTGGTTGGTAATGTAGATGATCTGAGTTCACTCAGACAAGAACTTTTGACAGGGATTGACCCCAGAGCACTACAGACAATGAGTGAGGATAACCTTCTCCATAGCTTACAGGCACTTTGATTATTCCACATATCTTGACCACATTATTAAGCACGAATATGATAATTTATACACATTTTATCTACAGTGGACTCAATTTTGCTTGCTGTTTAGGTCGTGTTTGAGGCTGTAAGAGGCTCTTCAGAAGAAGGGGTCATTGCCCTTGATGACATTTTGCTGAATGAGGGTGAATGTCCACCTCTGGGGACATGTGACTTTGAACTTAATCTGTGTGGGTGGTCACAGAGTAAAGATGACAAGTTTGACTGGGAAAGACTGCACGGGGCCAGTCCCACAGTTAACACAGGCCCTCGCTCTGACCACACCCTGGGAAATGCAGAGGGTAAGATCTGCATGCATTAGAAAATGTATGACATTTATGGCGAATGAGCTAAACTCCTGCTGGCAAAACTGCATTTTTTGAAGCAAATAAATGTCATAAAATATTTCTGTTGAAATTTTTCTGTAGGGTATATCATTCCACCCTTCCAAAAAAGTTCAAAACACCTTTATAAAAGCAATAGCACTGTCAGTATAGACAAAAATTACTAGTGACTTATTATTTATGCAACTGTAGGTGCATACCACATTAGCTACTTGGGGCCCAAATAATATCTAAAATTTTATATCAAAGTAAGTCGTAAATGGATTCAACCCCAGGACTTTGTCTGATATCATGCTTGCAGCTAAATAGTATCTAAAAGTATATAGAGCACCTGAAAGATAAGTCTGGTGATGTTTTCATACACTGTTGCTATTAATGCTATTATGTAAAAAGTTGAAAAGGATTTTGATGATTCATAACCCTTTGCGTAGCCAGTCGCAAGGTTGTTGTGAATGGACAAATATAAGGAATGACAGCCGTGTTGTATGAAGGCACTTCCTGAGATGCATTGTCTCATTATTGAATGTCCTGTCACACTGTTCCCAGTGTTGCATCATGCTGACTTGTTGCTTTAGAAATGTTTTTTGTACATCTAGGTACCTACATGCTGCTGGAATCCAGTTATCCCCAGCGTCCAAATGACACAGCTGTGCTGATATCTGAAGTTATCCCCCTTGACCAGGCCAGCCAGGGGTTCTGCTTCAGGTTTTGGTATAATATGTTTGGTGCTAATGTGGGCTCATTGGTTGTGTACATCAAATACAAGGACATGGACAAACAGAAGGTGTGGAGTAAGGTGGGCTCAGGCTTCCTAGCTTGGATCCAGGGAGAAGCCAATATCCCCACCCCAGTAGACTCCTTTGTGGTAAGACTCTACCTGGTCAATCAGTATAAATATTAATAAAAATCAATATCTGAAAATATCAGCTCAAAATGAGTCTCGCATTTCTAGGAGTCATTATTTTATTTCTTTATAAAGTGTATATGTTAGTGTACTGTATAAAGGAAAGTTAATATCCCATTTTACTGCTGGCAATCACATTAATTAAAGTCTACATATTGGTGTACAGCATTAAGGAAAGTTGATATCCCATTTTACTGCTGGCAATCACATTAATTAAAGTCTACATATTGGTGTACAGCATTAAGAAAAGTTGATGTCCGATTTTGCTGCTGACTTAAATTGAGATAAATTGTGCTTATAATTGCTTGTCATTGGTGCAGATATTGGTGGAAGGAACTGTTGGAAACGGAGTCACAGGTGATATAGCAGTGGATGATTTTGCTTTGGATTTTACTGGCTGTATTGAACCAGGTAACTTCATTATTATTATTATTAAAGGTACTGTAGTATTGTTAAACTTATTTAACAATAGCAGTTAATATGACTGCTACTGGTTAACTACTGGTACAAGTCAGTGTATTCTAAAGGTTTAATCATCCTGTGTATTATATCTTTAAGGCTGTGCAGGGTATAGCTCTTCTTCGCTTTAAGGTTTGCCTCATTATTTATTCATTCATTTGATCAGAGATTCGCACTGTACTGAAGAATATATCACTTATACATCGATGGTCAGCATTATGATTCCTTCATTAAGGAAGGCTGAAACTTAATCTATTTCAGAGGGTCCACATTTTGTAAGCTGTGAGGATCCAGGAAGAAACAAAGTCCCCTCAACCCAATTCTGTGACTTTAAAGTTGACTGTCCGAATGCCCAAGACGAAGAAAATTGCGGTAATTATTTCTTCTCTACTCAGAGTGAATTGTTTTTTTGAATAAACTGTGGTGAACATTTTTCAGTGTCCAAGTGCATACATATTTTGAAAACACTTTTATCCAAGTATGTCGACAAAATATGTACAATGTTTACTTTACACTCATTTAAACTTGACTTTAGATGTATTTCACACGTTTATGGAATTACAAACATATATCAGTGGAAGAACTGGATTGCAGAAAGCAAGGTATATAGAGTTGACATGGTGTTAGTCTCACAGGTCAATGTCGCCTGTGTCGGTGTGTCACATCAACTGTTTATCATTACCACTTGTATCATTTTACCTGTGTCAGTATGTCACTTCACCTGTCTCTCATTGTACAGGGGACTGTGACTTTGAGGATGGGTTGTGTTCCTGGGAAGATCAAAGCACAGGAACCTACAAGTGGACTAGAGCTAGGAATCAAACAGTTATAGCCAACACGGGACCAGCATTTGATCATACATTAGCAGGAGCCACAGGTACTGAATCCTCAACTTTGATAGACTCATATGGTTTGTTAACATTTATCTGGCTTTGGGCTATCTTTGTTAACCGAAATGAAAACTACTATTGCTTTTCTGTGTTACATTCCACTATCATTTAACTGATGCAAAATGTTATTTTGCAGTAAGTCACTAACTCAGTTTAATTTGACCACACTATGAAGTTTGTTCACTTCATTACGCGTATCAGACACCATTTTCTATCTAATTGGTCGGGGGCCTCTATGGCTGTGTCCGTTAGCGTGCTAGCGAAGCATATTGACCCAGGAGTCTCTCACCAGTGCGGTCGCTGTGAGTTTAAGTCCAGTTCATGCTGGCTTCCTCTCAAGCCGTAAGGGGAAAGACCTGCCACCAACCTGCGGATGGTCGTGGGTTTCCCTCAGGCTCTTCCCAGTTTCCTCCCACCATAATGCTGGCCGTCGTCGTATAAATGAAATATTCTTGAGTACGGCATAAAACACCCATCAAATAAATGAATAAATAAATTTCAGTGGTCTTAAATTGAATCATGATATTTACCTGGGAAATAGCAGTGAAAAGGTGTTCATTATCAAGGTTTACGGTATTTCACCTAAAATTTAGATTTTTTTTCAAGTGATGTATTTGCTTGATCCTGTTAAATTTATGCATCTTATAAAACCACTTTCCATTTTTTTGTGAATTTTGATTATTTTTAATCAGAGGTGTTGGCGACAAAAGTTTGATTTTGTTCTGCTTCTGAATGCGCATGTTTACGAGCCAGATTTTAGGTGAAAATATAGTACTTCACCAGGTTTCTAAACTACTCTACTTAGTTTGACTGCTGTTCCCATTATTTCTGCTCTGTATTTGTCTTGTTTTCAGGTTACTACATGTTCCTGGACGCCAACACTGGCAAGAACACTTTGAGCAGTTATGCAGAATTAGTAGGCAACCCACTTCAACCCTGCAGCTCCACTTGTCAACTTCAATTCTGGTATCACATGTATGGAAAAGGTAGGTGCTTTTAGCGATATAATTTATATCCATATTTATTTATTTGACATAGTTCTGTGGACTTAGTAGATGAATTGTTAGATGGTTCTCATGGTAAGAAGGTATTATATACCTACTACTGTAATTCTTCAACCTTTCCACATTTTTGCAAGGTGTTTATTCAAGCATATTGTGAAGGTATTATTCTGTGTACACTGATAGAATTACACTCCTTGAGAAGCCCTGTAACTGGGCAATCGAAAAAATTTAGTTTTGTCTCCAAATTCAAATTTAAAATGTGCATAGATTGCAATGAAATTTGCTCTTTCATATTCTAAAACATAGGGTAGCTGGTTTGGTACTTAACCAAAGAGGATGTCAGTATGATGTGACTGAGAAGCATGTCATGTCTGGCATGTCAGGTGTCTCCTCTATGGTGTGCTACATGTACCTAGCAGATGCTTTGTCAGTATGACAGAAATAATGTTAATAGTGAGGTTTAACTCCAAGAGAAGAAAGAAACAGAAAAAAACAGAAACTGCCTTTTAATTATACCAGCCTATTCAGTTTTTATTTTTAAAAATTAACTGTGGTGATGTATAATGTAATATTTGAACCTCTTATGTGCAAAGTTGTTGTTTTACATATTTTGACTGTAGGAATTGGCTACTTGAGCGTGATCATTTGGGAGAGTGGGAGATCAACGACTGTATGGGAACTCCGCACTGATGGGGGAAATGTCTGGAGGCAGGCCACTGTGGACATTGGCCGCATCTCAAACACTTTTGAGGTAGATGGATGCCCTCAATACATTATGCTTATGCTTTACTTCTTTATGAACAGAGATGGATTGATTACATTAAATATACACAAAACTTAGATGAACAGTTCTTTCTAGGTTTGTCGTTGAATGCGGTACTCAACATTCTTTCACTTATACATGTAAGATGGAGACCAACATTATGATGGGGGAAAACTGCAGAGTTTGCTGACAGAAGAGGAAGCCAGCATGAAATGGATCTTACCCGCCTGGGTCATTGTGCTGCAATAACTGGCTAACCACTGGGCCACGGAGACCACATATTTTTCAGACAATACTGATATTGACAGATGTATTGCATACATGAACATGTACGTCACTGACATACATGTACAGATTGTACTCTTGCAGTTCCACAGGAGCCTTTCCCCAATACAGTCACTGTGAGTTCAAGTGCTGCTCATGCCGGCTTCATCACCAGCAACCGGCAGATAGTCGTTGGTTTCCCCCAGGCACTGCCTGGTTTGCTCTCATCATAATGCTGGCCACCTTTGTATAGGTGAAATATTTTTGAGTATGGTGTAAGACACCAATCAAATAACATAGGTATGTCCATCACATTACTATGGGAACCGGCCTCGATGGATCAGTCCAGGGGCAGTATATCCAGGTTTAATCCTGGGTTGGGTCAATGTAATGGCGTGAGTGGGGCGGCTTACTTTGCCTTTGGTAAGTCATGTGAGTGGAGCAGCACTAGATAAAAGAGGGGTGGAAATTCAGCCCTGCAACAAGGAGGCACATTACATGCACTCTAAGGACTTCTTCGCCATCATATGACTAAAAATTTCTAAGTAAGACATTAAATCCCAGGCACTCACTCACTCACATTGCCATTAGGGAATTGATTGGCTGTCTTGATCTATAAATATGCATTTTGTTGTGGAGTTGTTTGTGAGATATTGGTAATTAATGCTATAAGTCTCTTTGTTTTAGGTGGCCTTCCGTGGGAGACGTACCTTCAGTGTTTTGGGTGACATAGCTATTGATGATATCCAGTTTATTAACTGTAACTTCCCACGTAAGTTTGGATTTATAATAACTAGTTATAAGTAACTAAGCAGTTAACATGGAGTTCAAATTTGCTTGTATATGCTGGTTTGCTTTTCCATCCTGTTTACATTTGATCACTTTATGTCATACTGTTGGCAGAATTTGTCAGTGTATTATTAACTACTAAACTTCATATACAGTGTATGCTAATATTACAGTTTACAAGTTAAAGAACGATATTAGGTATGTTTTGTGTATATTATGTTGCACGATTGGTGAAGGCCGTGATTACCAACAGTGGGTCTGATAAAAAGTCTACAGAAATTTTATGGCCAATTAAAAGTTTTCTTCTGCTTTGCCTTTAGTGTCATAAAATTGGCATTAGTGTCAGTGTCATCTTGAGTGGTGAGCTGAAGCAGGACAGTTGTCAAATTTTGGAAAAGTCCTATGGCTAGAAAGGAAGTTTAATAATGTCAAGAACAGAAAATGGCCATTAGGTTACTTGTCCATCTTTCGTCTATAGTAAAGTAAAAGGTAGTCAAAACTTGTAGTGTTTATATGACCTGGTGTTGTTTTGCTAGCGGTCCAGCCAACGTGCCTGCCCAGCCAGTTCCGGTGTGAGAGGAAGTCCTGTGTGCAGCAGGAGATGGTCTGTGACTTCAGCGATGACTGTGGTGATAACTCTGATGAGAAGAATTGTGGTAAGACCTTATCACAGTATTAAAATGTTTGAGAAGAAAGGGTAGTGAAATAGTATATATCTTACTTTATTTGTTTATTTCTTGGATTGGTTGTTAATACCAAACTCAAGAATGATGCAGTGGTGATCAAGTTGATGGCTACAGGGAACTGGCGCAGTCAGTGTAAATCACCACCTTTCATGATTTTCTGGACATACCTCCTTTCTGGACAGTTACCATCTCAGCTGAACCAGCAGGTGCAGGATTTGAACATGAACCTGCTACCTCATTGGCCATGGCCCGACTTAGGCATAGAATAGAGAGGACATTCCTTCTTGATTATATAATCTCTATCATTGACTAGAATCCAGACAGCCATAACAGTAATGCTGTAAGCTCAATCCAAACCTAAATTAGAATGTATATGTTACATGTTTGTTCAAGACAGATAGATTCAAGTCTGTGATCTGATCCAGTGCCAGTTGGCTGAAGCAAACATAATACTTTAGCCGTTTTTTATAAACTTTGTTCTAATGATTGAACATGTATATGAAAAAACTTTTTTCTTATGCTAATATTAAAGCATTTTGCCCTTTTTTCAGCTTCTTATCCCGCTCGCTGTGATTTTGAGGAAAGCCTGTGCGACTGGTCACAAGATAAATCAGATGATTTTGATTGGTCAAGGAAGAGTGGCAGGACAATCACGTCAGGGACAGGCCCTACTAGAGACCACTCCAGAGGAACTGGTACAGGCAAGTGACGAAAGAGAAAAGTTTTATAGCACATGTACATGAGATTTTAAAAAGTAGGTCTGTGTGGATAAGAAAGTGTTTGCATGGATATTTCAGGATAGCAGTCTTTTGGTGTTTGAACTATGGCATAACACCTTTAATATTCTAGTGGTTTATGCGTCTAATTGCCTCATCTCAATTTTGATGACTTTGGAGTTTTTGAGTTTACTCAATAGGGGGTGGAGGATATCATAACAACAAGATCATAGTTTTGTGGCTAGCAGCTTCCTGTATTTCTAGCAACTCCTTGTATTTCTAGCAACTTTCTGTATTCCTTAGGTAATGGGAAAAGCTGTTCCAGTGCTTATGCTAGCAGTACCAGTATCTAGATCCAGGGAATCCGAGTTCAAATCTCTTTATCACCCGCAGAGAAAATCCTTGATCCAAAACACATGATTACGATAAAAATATTTTGGTGCTCATACTAATATCTTTCTCAAGCTACTAGCAAGTGGTTTTATTTCAATCTGCTTAGGTTGTTGTTTTCGTGGCCTTGATTGCACACTGATCACAGATATGTCATGAAATATTTATTTATTTGTTTAACTGGTGTTTTACGCCGTACTCAAGAATATTTCACTTACAAGATGGTGGCCAGCATTATGGTTGGAGGAAACCGGGTAGAGCCCGGGGTAAACCCACGACTCATCCGCAGGATGCTGGCAAACATTCCCATGTACTGTCATGAAATAACTCTACACATATGATATATTGCCACTAAATAACAGTTAGTCTGATGAACACTATGATGTGTTGAGACTATGCCTTGCATTACTACGAAACGTTTTACCAACAGTGCACATTATAATCCTTTGTCACATGGCTCTGTTGCAGGTCATTACCTCTATATTGAATCGTCAAGTCCCAGGAAAAAGGGAGACAAAGCTCGATTGGTCAGTCCTACCTTCTCAGCTAGCTCAACCAGCCGGAAAAGGAGAGATACTTCGTCCATCTGTATGGTAAAACTCGCAATTTTGTGTCATGTCATTTGCTTGAAGTTTCAGTAAACTGTCAAGTGTTCAGGTTTTCTTCAAACTTCTTGGACCCATCCTGATTCAGGGTCAAATGCATTTTCTTCATATTAAGGGCAACCTTTCCTGCTTAAAATGATTCAGGCTAAATCTCATGAGGCTGTTGTTCATTCTTGCTTTTGCAATGAGGATATGTGGGCAAGCTGGTGAGATAGCTCTTATGTATTGTGAAGAGAACAGTGGTCCTTCGGACAATTTGTGTGCAAACCGATAACTTACTTCTTATGTATTATAAAGAGAGTGGTCAGTCTGACTTGAGCTCAAGTCACCTTTGTGCAGGAAATGGTGCCCCATTGTCAATGCCTTAGACTAGTGAGATTTTATAGAGAAATAAAAAGTAGCCAGTGTAAAGCCCATATCTAAATTTGATCCCACAGGTGCGTTTGTTCTACCACATGTATGGAACAACTATTGGATCTCTCAGTGTCTACACCAGAAACTCTATCAATGGACCGCTAAAGAAAATTTGGTCCAGGGTGGGGAATATGGGTGACTACTATGAGAGAGCAGACATCCAGATCTTTGAGTCCCAACCATTCCAGGTAAGAACATATGAGTGGTCTGACATATGACATTAGGTTTTCAAATGTTCATCAATGTTTTGCAGTTCCTCGGTGTGTTTTTTATCTTCTGTTTTTTTTGTTCAGTAAAACTGTGAGCTTAGGATGTGTGCCCAAACGAAATATAATTATATGGTAGTACACAAGTATGTCAGTGCACATTTGAAAATCAAATAAATTCAACTAATTGGCTTTCTTTTTATTGCAGGTTATAATTGAGGGTGTGGTTGGTGGTTACCTTGGCGACATTGCTGTAGATGACCTCTCGATGACACCTGAATGCAAGGTTATGACAGGTACTAAAACATTCTTGTTAGCAGAAAAAAGGGAGTTAATCCAGTAAAAATATAACATGGCTTTAAATGTGACATTTAAGTGAGTGAGTGCTTGGGGTTTAACATTAAAATGTGACATTTAAAGATCTGTTTACAGTGACTTCACACCAAGAGTAGTTACATTATCAAATACAGTACTGTAAATCTTCAACCTCTAAAGTACATTTTGTGGGGGGGGGGGGAGGGGGAGGGGATTCATGCATACAATTATTATTAAAATGCTTTTATCACAGACGCTACAAGCTTCATAAATATGTACAAATCATTTCTCTACTCCCAATAATTCTATAAGAATGTTCCAAAATATTGGTTGCAGAGAAAAAATGGATGAAAAACGTGAAGAATTAGGGATCTTTACTTTTGGGGGAAAAAAACTGATAGAGAAATGTATTATTTGGTTTTCTGCACCAACTTTCTACATGTCGTCGTCTTCAAGTAGTGCTGTTTTAGTTCATTATAAATCTGATTGCATAATACATGGATAAGCATGGTATTACTTATTCATTTTTTCCACCTGCCCACAGATTGTCCAAGAACTATTCATGACAGTTAGGTTAATTAAAATACAGGTGGTATCAAACCAAAGCCATATAACACTTGTACATTAATCTATGCTTCTACAGTTCCTCTGCCCTCTGGCTCCCCTCCTCCCTCGACCACACCCAGTGTTTGTAGGGGTGGCTATCAGTGTTCTGATGGGGCGTGTATTAATCAGACCCAGGTGTGTGACTTCAGGCAAGACTGTACTGACGGGAGAGATGAACTCAACTGTGGTAAGTCAGCAGAAATCTACCTTTATATAGCTGGTGGAGAAAAGTGTTGGCCACAAAAGGTCTAAAATACAGCCAATATATATATTTATTTGTGTCTTACACTGTTTTTAAATCAACATTTAGATATATTGCTGCCCTTTAATTGATATAAATAAAGGAATATCACCCACAGAAATGCCTATAAAGTAGGACAAAACTCATGTTTTAGGGAATCTTTTGAAAAATGTATACATTTCCTTGTATTTTGAAATAAAGTGCATGTTCATTGTAAAATCACAGATTCATTTTGTGGACTGTGTCACCATTCTACTGAAGGGAATCTGCTCTTGCCGACAGGTACTTGTACATTTGAGAGCTCTCAGTGCGGATGGACTGATGTCAGCAGTGGGAAGTACGAGTTTCACCTTTATAACGGGGTGTCACCTGGTCGGTACGGTCCAGCTACTGACCACACTCTGGGGAGCAACATTGGTCAGTTTTACAGATACATTCCTTAATATCTAAATAGTTTTTTAAAGACAAAAGCTTTGTTCAAATCAATTTCTGTTAGTGATGACCTCATTCTGCATCTACATGCCATTTTGTACAGATAATGTGTGTAACAGTGTTACATGAGAAACAGGTTTAATATTTGTGTAAAGT